>NW_018397258.1:285412-377875 GCF_002168275.2 Theobroma umbraticum
TATATATTGGTGTAGCTCCATATTGATCAAAAGAATAGGACAGCAAAGGTAGCCAATCTCTTTCTTTCTCAGTCCTGGTGGGAAAATCCTGAGATCCCGAATCATAATTACCCTTTATAGACATGAATCATTCTGATATATATATAATTAATATGTTGCAGCTCCTTTGAATCAATTGTGGGAAATTCTAAAGAAAAATCCTTAAAAAGTACTCATCATTTTTCTTTCCCTCTGTTATGGCCATTGACAAGTATTAAAAAAAGCCTGCAATTTGCCTTGAGACAAGGTGGGGTGGGGCAAAGAGAAGAGAGAAGCATAGATGGTAGCTGTTTTCTGGGGATTATTTTTTCTTTCTTAGGCTCGGGATGCCATGAATCAAGACTTTGTCCACTTGCTTTTATATTTTGCTGTGTGGGGCAAGTTATGAATCAGATTCTGATGTGTGGATGGGAAGCCTTTGGATTTTGGGTTGATAGTTCGCTGTGGCTCTGTAGGCTTGGGTCCCATTACAAAATTGGCACCATTCACATTTGCTTCGGGTGTGTTTTTTCCCCTTAGAGCCTTTTAAACCTCTATGATGTAACAAATTGACAATCGGAGGGGTGTTTTCCTTTTGCCTCCTTGATAATGCAGCCAAATCTCGTTGTTAAGAATCTGACTCAAACATGAAGAAGTGACCAAGAATCTGATCACATTTTGGTTACGAAACAGGCATTCGATTAGAAATAACTTTAGAAAACGGGACAGCCCCTCGGAAGCATAGACCCCGTAAGAACCTCCTTGGAAACAGAACAGATGCCTATGAAAAGTGAGAGTGAACATAACAGATTGTCAGATTCCGAAATGTTCACTTTTGGGGATTGAAACGTTGAGATACTAATGGGTAGCAAAGAACCTACTCAAGTTGCAATTTAAAACGTCAAAAGTGTCTGGTTTAGCTGAAGTTTTGGGGCTTTGAACTCCAGTTTCTTGATGTCCAGCAGGACAGAAAAACATGCTGCCAAAATAGCAGAGGCATAGAACACTAAGGCCTCAGGACAGCTTCAAGTCCGGAGCCAGAAATGCGAGCTGAAATCAACCATTCATTATTTGGACACTTTTTTGCTGTCATTTCTAACAGGCAAAAACCAAATCCGAAACTTAACCCAACTTGTTTCACACCTTCACCGCCTACCCCAAGTCCAATGGATGCTTCGATGCTTCTTCTGACAATGTTTGTTGTACATGAACAAATGAGTCTTCCCCCCTTCTTCCAAGTTTATGTGAAAACTAAACTAGGATACAACAAAGTTGTGTTTAGTTAGTATCTTTGGGGGAAACCTTCTGGGCTCAAACTGCGATCCTAGAGGTTTTAAAGTGCTCTTGGTGCATTTCCTTCTTAGTTATCTGGCTTGTTTCGTCCCTCAATCAATCAATCAATCTAAATGCTTCATAAAACGTAAAGCTCTTGAATCCCAAATTGCAGGAGGAGACCAGGGGAGAAGAAAGCGTGGAGGTTTATTTTTATAGCATTAACAAACCTGGGCCCATCTTTTCTGCGACTTGTCCCTAACGTCCCATAGGAAGAATAAACGTGGAAGAGAAGTTAAAAGCATCTTAGCAAGGAACCAAGAGTCAGAAAGAGTAGGAAAGAAGTTCCAATGGGGCCTTGGAGCGAATCGATTGTGAATAAGACAGACGAAGTTGGCAAAGGTGATGTAGGATGGCCCTAACAAAGCCAGATGAGCTGTGTCATGAATGGGGAAGAATTCCAACTCAGTACATCGCTTGAACGGTTCATAGAGAATCAGGATCATACCTAGGTGATGTGAACTCAAGTACAATCACCATTAGCAGAGCAGCATCGTTATCAATAGCCTCGTAGTCATGAGTGCGAAAGATTGTCTCAGCCTGTGGAAAAATTGCACCACAATCTGTACAAAATTATTCGAGGCAAAATGGATTCAAGTCTCTCACCTTAGTAATTATGGTTCTCATGATAGAACAGTTCCTTGGCTCACTACAGCTTGTTGCGATTGTGCACACGCCAAGCATCAGCTAACCTATTAGTGCCTGCAATTCCTTAAGCTAAAATCCTGCCTGACTTACAAGAGGGAACCGGGGTCAATTCACTGAGGAAATGGATATGGGAAGAGACTGAAATGTCCTTAGCGATTGAGACAAGGAAAACCGCTGCAAAAGCATTCAATCAATGCCTTCGGACATTGTTCTTCCTTTGTTTTCAATTAGAAAAATAATTGTATAAGAATGACAAGAAATTGTTGGGACAACAGATGGATACATTTAAGGGATTTTTCACAATCATATAAATTACGCCCTCCATAATATAAATTAAGGGCAAAAAGGAAAATATTTAAGTAGAGGATATATCAATTAGGTCCACCGTAATGAAGGTAGCACAAAACAATTCTGATTAACTTGTTCAATTGCTGCAAGCCATGGAAACGCTGATCCTTGAAATGAAAAAGATACCCAGTCACCTACACTGATATCAGTAACATAAGCGCGCAATTAGCTTTCTCAGTTAACACAAATTTCGATTCCTGGTTTTTCTACTGCCATTAGTATCTTAATATACTACAGACAGAAAGCTGCGAACAAGAACTTTGCTCACTAGGGTAAATTTAATCAAAAACACTTTCGATGAACAACAGAAGGGCCAGTCTCATCGTAATCTGCCTTTGTTACATGCTGATTTTGTGGAAACACCACTTTAGCAAGAATTGCACCTCCCACCCATGCTGAGTACACTGTCAAATTCTCTGGCATATATTCTGGAGGCTGCAAACATAAACTAAGAACGATTAACACAATCAATTAGAAAGCAAAGTATACACATTTAGACTGATGTATTTTGCCCCATATGTACACCGTGTGAGAATTACCAAATATAGCATTAATTCACCCTGGTCACATAATAGATTACCTTTACTAGTGAAGGACGGATAGCTGATGTGCACAGGCTTGCTTCTTTCTGAAACCTATCTTCAAAACCTGCAGTAAGCAGAGGTAAAACAAGTTAACAGCGGTGAAGCAAATAGTCAACATGCAGCATATTAACATCAAAGCAACTACACCTAAAATTCTAATGAAACATATGTCATGGCTAAGAGAATGCAAAACTAACCCTCCTTCATTATCCAAACATCAGAAGGATCAAAAGATATGATTCTTACCAGTCATAGAAGTAGTCCCACCACAAAGGACAGTATTTTCTAGCAGTTGCTTCTGGTTCTCAGAAGAAACTGTTGAAATACTACGAACAAGCTGCTCAACAATTCCATGAGCTTCTAAACCCAATATAGATGGTTGAAACAATGCCTCACCAACAGTAAATCTTTCTCTTCCAATTCTTATCACCTGAATTGACATTTGAAAAGTATTACAATCAAAAACAGAACAACTTGGAGATCCTAAATGCAGATGCACCACATTAAGAACATTCATCTTCTTTTTCTCATGTATGATACGAAAATTTATAACAGCCATTAACTCCTTATGTCAATCCTCTACATACTCCAAATTATAATATGAGAGATATAGAGCCAGCAAACTTTAAGGACGCCCAAGGTAAGATTAAGGACTTAGGTAAAAATCAGGAACTTAAACAAGTGCGAAAATAAAGCAAAAAAGAAAAAACAAACCTGTCCATCAGGAAGGGTATGCTCCTCTGTCTCACATGATTTTAGGGTTCTGTCATAAGCAAGTTCATCTTCAGCACAACATGAGAACTGCTCTTTTAATTTCTCAACATCTGAGATGCTGAGGTTTACCATAGGATTAGATTTACCCAGTTCTTGAGCAAGTAACTTTGTCAAATCAATACCTCCAATTTCAAATCTTCTTGAGGCAATGTGTTGGACAGCACCTTCAAGTACTGGAGCTATGTCTGTTGACCAGGGCAAAGACCACATGGCACAACAGAAAATCAATAAAATTAATAGGAAAAAGCCTTTGCAGCTTAAAGCCAATTGTAACTGATTCCTGATCTATTGTCCACAACTAAATTCAACTCTATGAGGTATGCTAAATACCTGACCGGTAAGATATTTTATTTTCACTTCCTGTAATTACTCAATGTTCAAGGCTGTTATTTATTTTGTTATGAATTTGTGAAAGAGCTCAATACGTGTCATCATGCTGGTCTTATTTTTTCTGATATGAGTAAAAAGATTTTAACTTGCCCTTTACATACATGAGTGTAGAACCAAGCACCCAAAATATTAAACCTCACATGCTTCAATGCATTCATGCACATACCTATCTTCCCATGACCAATATCAACAGTACAACCTGAGATACGCCCAACAGCATACAGAGATAATACTGCTTGCTCTGACGCATAAAATCCTGAGACATTAAAAGTTTCGAATAGCAACTGCACCAGTTGTTCTCTGGCAGCCTGGAAAATAATTAGTTATAAGGAAAAACATAAAGTATAATAATTTTACACCATTTATTCACATGGTAATCAACCTCAAAGAATAATAGATTTGGCCAGAATGCTAGGACAAAAGTAAAACGGGCATGGCAGGGAAAATGAGGAGGTACTACAAAAGGGTTTAACAGTTACCAAATCCATTCTACTAATTAAAGGCCAGTTAATGAGGGATTACAGCAGGTAAACGAAATCTACATTTAGCATAAAACTACAATAGTCTATTTTTCTCAAGAATAGGCAAACATAACCTTTGAGAGAACAGCATCCTGTTCGATATCTTTCCTTTAATTAGCAAAAGATCAACTTGAAGATCAGCAAGAATAGAATGAAAAAGATAAGGTGGCCAACCTTGGGGGTACAAAGTGGATCTGTAAACAATATTTGTCCTTCATTCCCAACTTCCCATCCAAGGCCAGTGTATAGAACATGGTGCAACAAATCTTCCATAGCATCCCAGTCTCTAATGAATCCTCGCACAACAGGATCAATTGTAACATCTTCAAACATTGAATTATCAGCTGAGGATTCATCGTCAAGCATGCGTTTCATTTGAGTAGGAATTATCTGACCACAATTTAAAGAATTAAAATTGCCATACCTCACGCCCGTACAAGTAATTCAACCAAAATGAAAACACAAAATTAAGAGAAGAGGCAACACTTATTCAAACCTTCTAAAAGAAAGGGATTAAAAGAATAGAGAGAGAAAGAGAGCAAGGTTTCAAGGACTTTCCTTTCATCTCAAGGCTCAGAGAGGAAGAGATCCAAAATCTCCCATACAATAAAAGGAAATTCTACATTGCCACCCAAAAGACACTAAAAACTAGTAGCACGCTTGATGACAAGAGTCCATCAACTTTTTTTTTTTAAACATACTCTAATACAGTATAAGACATGATTTATCCTTCAACAATATCCGCAAAAACCAGTGAGTAAAAATTTTAAAGTTAACAGCTTCATGAAAATGCTCTATTCTGCAAGAATTCCCATGATTATAAAGGCAGAGTCACACAAACCATGTAATTTAATTGTTCCAACTAACAGTAACAGCCCAGTAGTTTTAGTTTTGGTCTCTTTCTTCTGTAATTTTTCCGTTCGGGAACTGGTCTCAACGACCACTTAGACTTTTCTCAGCCACAACTCTACTTGTTTTTTCAATTTTCCTCGTATGGTGTTTCTTTACCTATTCGAAGCGAGGTGTTGAAGAAACATACCATGGACGGAGCCTGATCCGGGATCGCGGGTCCCGCCTTGAGAAGCTTGGAGCCAGCATCGACCACTGCCGCCTCCATTTGGCCACGACGTGCCCCAAAATCTAAACCCTAATTATTAATCTGCAGACAGAGAGAGACAGATGTCTGTGTTGGGAAAAACCCTGGATTTGATGTTCGGGTTTTCGTCAGAGGGTTTATCAACCTGTTGAAGGCTTAAAGCTCTTCGCTTTCAAAATGGCTAAAGCACTTTGGGAAATGCACTAGCGGTGCTTCGTCTGTTACTGGTCACTACTGGGCAGCCTCTTTTCCTCTTAGCGGGCAATGGTATCCTCCCTCCTCGTTTAAAATCTATTTATATATATTATTATTTTTATAAATAAATAAAATCTCTTTGCACTTTGCTAGAAAATGGGGTTAACTATTCTTTCCTGTAACCACTTAGCTTTTTACTATTAGCAGTAATAGTATTATCCTCAAATACGTCTCTGTAATGGTAAAGCTTGGATTGATTAAAAAGGAGTCTCTCCAGACCGTCAGAAGGGTAGACTAAAGGAAATATGATTTCTAGAAAGAACGTATACGAGTGTATAAATGTATAAAAAAATTAAAGAAAACAGTGTACCAACAAAGGAGAGAAATAAGCATAAAGCAGAGAATCTATCCCGTGTTTATTCTCCTTGAGCCATCACACCCACAATTATACCCTTATGCAGCAACCAGAAAGCAACTAAGCATAGAATTCTCAACCAGTTCTGTTTACCAACCCCATCAATCTGCATTTTCAAGTCAGCTACTACCCATACACTGATTAACAATCAAGACTAAGATTCTATGAGAGTTAACTGAAAACCAGATTATTTACAAGATATTAGGACACAAAAGTAGCATTTCTCTTTCATATTAGACTTGGTATCGGAAGCTCCTGGTTGCTGCATGCATGATAATCCTCCAGGTATTTGACCTCCAAATTCAAAGGCAGACTGCTTAAACCGTCACCATCCAAATCCACAGAAAAATGACCATCAGTTGCAGGACATGCTGGCTCCCCATCCCCTACTGAAATTAAGTTGAAGACTTCACCAGCTTGAGAACCATCATCACTTTTCTTGGAGCAAGAAGCACCATTATCTGTGAATGGCATGTCACTGGTGTCAAACAAAAGGGCTTCAAGGGGAGACTTGTCATTGGAGTTGTCTTGAGAAGTAAACTTTACATCCAGGATTGGACTTTCAAAATCCACTACAGAAGAAGAATACGATAATTCCAGAACATTCTGCAGAAATTCTTCGTGAAGACCTTGTTTGGTGACTTCTGCTTTAATTTCTGTGCTTCCAGGAACTCCTTCCTCATCAGCACCAGAACCATCATCAACATGATTTTCAAGGAATTGATTCAGAATATCAGCTTCATCAAGAACCAAAGTTTTGTTTGTTCCACTGCTAACTTCCCCATTTCCCACGTCCCCTGCTATCTGGTGCAAATCATGTTTGGCTGAAGTAACTATGCAGTCCACTGTGCCATGGCAGGCAACTTGTCCTTCACAGTCTTCAACAACTTCTTTAGTTGTTTGCTCAGAATCATGGTCATTCAGAGAGCATGTCACCTCCACTATTCTCTCTAAAGGACAGTTGGAGGACACTGATGCTATCATTGAATCCATCCCATCACTTGTGTCAAGACTGCAAGATTCAGATGTTACTCCAAAATGTGATTTCCGTGACACCTTTTTGTCAATGCTACCGTCTTCTTCATTTGAAAAATCAGGGGCTTTTACAGCAAGAGCTTGAGTATATTTTTGAGGCTCAATTGAAGTAGAAGACAGGAAGCTGGCAAGGGCAGATGCTAATGCATCATCAATTGACATAGTCTGCTTTGGTTTATCCTTAGGAGAATCAATTTTTGATGCATGATCATCTTCCTCGTCATCAGCATTAGAAAATTCAGGAGCAGTGACTACAAGACTTGGGAATGACTGAGTAGCATTTACTGAATAAATGATTTCATCACATCGGAGAGATGATGAAAAATCCTTCTCACGTGATTCACATAAATCTTCGCAGGAAGATTCATTTCCAATGTTATAAGGAGTGTAATTATCTGAATCGTGGCATGAAAATTCAGGGGCAGAATATCTTGTGCAAGACGGCAATTCAGAATTCTTAGGCTTCTTAGTGAGTTCTTCAAGCTGCTGCTCTACCCGCTGGAGCCTTGAATCAATACTGCTTATGGGCTTTAGCATGTTCTCTTCAAACTTCGATAAGAAATCTTCTACTCTGCTGACTCGAGAAACAAGATGTTCCAGGAATTTTTCAATATGCCCACATGATAAATCGCCCTTGGCTTCTCTATCTTTAAGTTGTGGGGGGATCTCATGTCGATTTAGTTCAATTGTTGACGCAATTGATTCCTGCTGATTGGCTAAACTGGGTCTTCCTTCTTGCGGGATTTTGTTTGCACAATTTAATGGTTCAATGGTCTTTGGCCCATTTTCCTGTGTTTTTTCATTCTCCTTTGTGCCAAAACTGTCTTCATTTTGTATGTGGCGAAGACCTGCTGTTTTAGATAACTGCAAAAGTGTCGGAGCAAGCATGGCCATAAGAGAACTTCCAGCTGCATTTCCCATCTGACCCACTTCATTTTCTGAATCATCTGATTCAACAGGATCACCAAACACATAGAGTTCATCAACACATACACAGCCTTTATTCTGAAGTGAAAGCAAGCGGAGAGTAATAGACATGCAGGGGTTTGTGTCATTGATCTCAGCAGTAGCTTCATATAAATCCTGAAAGTTTTCACCAATCAGCAATGGATTAAATAAAGACACAACTATGACTCTATGTTTAACTGTGACTCTTGTGATAGTCTCCTGTTTGGAAAGGAGAGAAAAAGAAGAGTGGGAGGAAAGGACTATTCTCAAGTTCCTATTTTCCCCTTATAACTAAGATTTCCATGTTGCAACTATGTTCCAAACTAACTCCTGAAAATTAAAACTACTCATGCCTTTGAAGTTGAGAAAGTCAGCTTGCCTTGTTAATGTTACATTTCTTTGACCCACTTTTTTCTTTAGTTCTTAACCATTCCATTATTGCTTCTGGATTCTAATCTTTTGAACATGTACAAAGATATAAGCTCTTAATAGTTTTCGCCCCAGTTTCAGCTGCAGTCTCCTCTCATAGTTGATACAAATTAGTTTCTCCATTTGTATGAAAATAGGTTAAGAAGATGACCTTTTTTTTCCTTTTGAAATTACCAAGAACAAGCAGTTAACACCATAGAATGCTAAGAAAAAGGGGAAGGAAGGAAGCTTTGCTTGGATGAATCTGCAAGAAAAAAAATTTTCACCTGTGAGCTCACACTAAAATTTGATGGCACACTGCTTCCACTATCTAGCACAGGAGTATCAGGAGCTTTCACTTCAACCCAATCATCTTCGTTCGAGTTTGAAGAGCTGTCATTTTTTAGTCTCTTTTCATCCGACTCTTTATTGGCTTCCTTTAGATGTGCCAAAGCAGCTTCATCGGGGTTGGCTGCATGAAGCACCTCTTCATCTCTGGAGGCAATACCGCAGCGAACAGTAAAGAGATACTCATTGCTGCCCTGATGTTTAGGAGCATTGTATATTTCGTATACTCGAGCAGTACTTCGGACATAAACCTGTCGCACTTCATGTTTTTGTGCAAAGGCAACTGCAGCATAAGATGATTCACACAAGGTGAGTAAGGAATTCAAGAATTTGGACAAAAGGGATATTCGAACAAATTCTTTATCATTGTTTGAATTTAACCATCAAATTAAAACAATTAAATTCAAGAAGAACAAGTCACTTCACTGATCTTAACTTCAAAATGCCGAATATTTCACCACAAAAAAGGAAAACCCAATAATCCAGTAAGATCATCTTGTACGCTAACAATTTTTTTTTGTCAAAGTCAGAAATTTTCATATAAAAAAGAAAAAAAAACTTGAAATTGCTGAATGGGAGATAAAATAGATAGAAACATGGTAAATCTTTGGAGGACTTACTGGTGATCTCGCAGGGGGTGGTGGAATCAGGTGAAGTAGGGCACAAGATAAGGGGGGATTTAGGAGTGGAACCGACAGCGCTTGGATCATGTATGTCGTGTTCATGTTCATCAGAGTCGGTGATCGGCGAAAACGATGACTCGAAGGTGACGGAACTAGGGAGAGAACCACCGGCGATTGACCAGTTGGTGGAGGAGCTCCAAGAAGCGTCGTAGTCTTGGAGTAATTCCATGGTTTTTATCGAGTCCTTGAGTACTGCCTTGGTTTCCAAATCTGTTTCGCCGCGGAAAGCGATTTTAAGCGAGTGACAGAGAATCAGGAAAGTGGCTTTCTTGCCTTCCAGGGGTGGGAACGTGGGGGTGATAAAGTCGTAATTTTTGGGATTTTTTTAGGACAATCTCGTATCACTTGCTGCTACGCTTCTGCCACGTCACTATAGTTGATACTGAGCAGCGAGCGCGTTCGTAGTAACGGATATGGGAGATGGGAATCAGTTCTCTGTGAATAATAATCGTTAAAATCTCCGAATAAAAAATGTTTGAATTCCAGTTTCTCTAATTTAAGTCATTGAAAATCCAGTTAACATCGACAATTCCAGGCTCTTGCAATGGCTGTTTGGCTTGTAAATGGAACTAGACATGAGCCAGTTTAATACCAAATTGTGCTTGGAAATGTGAGTTTCAGTTTTTTCCAGGACACATGATTGCAGAATCCATGGCAGACAGAGTTCATGCCTCATGGTGTTGTGAGTTCTAACCAGGGTGATCAAAACAAAAACAATGTAAGAGGAAAACAAGTACAAAGTTGGTCTCATCCATTGCGATCATCGGGCAAAATAAAGCACTGAATTAGATTTCAAGTACCTCCCAAGATAAAAATTACAAGCACTAACAAGTTACATGGTTTTCAGCACTGCCACAGCCAGACTACGGCAGTGCCTCACTTGTGACAGATCTTAGCAGTCGGCATGGTGACACAAATAGGAGCATACACCTTCCTGGCCTCTGGAGTGCCAGGTTTGGGCTCGCCTGCCGCTGCAACCCCGGCAACTGAGCAAACTGCGGCAGCTGCAGCTGCAAACATCAGCTCCCTCCTGCGATTGTTGCACTCTCTTTTGGTCTCACCGCTCAACTTAACACTCTCCACTTCAGCTCCTTTTGCAGTATTGGCAACCACGAGTCTCCTGTGGGCAATTCTGGGAGACCCTTTTGTGAGGCTGGTGGTGCCGAGGAATGATGCTGTCATGGTGATCGAAGCCATTTTTACTTCAGGTGCTTAGGTGCCAACGGGTTTCCGACTCTGAGGGAGTTTTTGTTTCAAGTTAGTTAAATTCTTCGTTTAGGAGCACCCGAATCTGAGACCTTATCGAAAGAAAATTTTGGACCAATGTTCGAGTGCCACATCATTCGAATTATCAATGTAGAAACCTGTGGTAGCCATGAAATCTCTTAGGTGGTTCCCAATTTCAGAAAATGGGGACCAACAACTAAGAGAACTCCTGCCTCTCTCTCCAGATAACTCATTTTTCTTAATTTATTCTTTATCCCTCAGATTGAATTGAATTCACATCCTATTGCTGCTAGAGAAAGTACAGGCAAGAAAAACAGGATCATGGACAAGCCAGCATCAACCATATGTACCAAAACAAATGAAATGCAATGTCTTTCCTCTTTCTACCGTCATGAAATATTGCTACAATAGTCTAACTTTTACAAACATAGGCTCCACCACAACTTTGCTGCATGCTCAACAACACTCTAGCAATAGAAAACTGACTGCAGCAGGGGAGGTGAAACAAAACACAGATACTAGTGACTGAACATGTCCAAGTGATTCTTATCACCATAAAGAATGACAGCAAAACTTTTTTAAATTAACCATTTATATGTTTTGATACATATTGTAGCATGGGACCAATTAGGCCGTATTCCAAAAAAATGAATTGCAATTTGAGATTTATCAATTGGGAACCAAGGAGTTTAGAACATGATAAATCTATGCATACACCGCTTCTTGTTCTCTTACATCATATGGGGATGGCAGTAAATCTTGTACATTAGCAAAAAGATCTTCACGACCGGATGGCACCCCCTCAATAGGTGAATCCAAGACTGAATCAGGGATTGCCACAAGCGTTTCCTCAAAGAAGGATTTCATTGTCTGCAATAAGAAAAACTGTGTCAAACTTCATTTCACTGTAGCTAAAGAGAGAATTTAGATGGATTCAATAGGAAAGTAAAGTTGAAGCATTAGCCATTAAGATTTTAAGGATTCCAATCGTGAATTTATGGATTTCACTGTTTCGGGAAGCTTCTTTGAATAAATAAATGAAGGCGCAATCCCTGAAAATGATACAAGCTAAAGAACCTGATCTGCTTCAAGTAGCAGAGGTTTGTAATTTCCTTTTAGGCCAAAACTATCCAGACAAGTTTCCAAAAACTGTACTAACTCTTCTAAAGGAAGAAGTAAGAAGGGTTATAACAATTTTCATACCGTGCAATGCTGGAAAGCAGAGTCAGCTTTGCGTTTCCACAGACTATTTCCAGGCTCTGAGTAAAAAAGGTTGAGCAGAGGCTGCAGATATTATAGCATATTCATAAAGACACATTATGGATGAAGGTAAAGGGTAAAGAAAAGCTATATTTAAATGATGATAAACCTTAAGCAAACCGGAAACATAACCTGAAACAACATTAGTACAGAGAGTGATTAACAACAGGTATATTTCTGAAGGCTTTGAAAACCATCCACAATGACTACTAACAGCAATATTTCCTCATGAACAAAGGGATGATTGCAACGATGATGTGAAACTGACAAAATTGCCTACCTTCGCCACCTCTCGGACATTAGGTCTATTATTTCCATTTCTTCCCAAAACAGAGTCGCCATATTCTTGATATCGTTCAAGGATCTAAAAGTAGAAGTGTAAACAGCAAGACAAAATTAATTTAATGACAAAAGTGGGCAAAATGCATCAATTAAGGGCAGCAATTTTCCATCCAACCACGCGGCGTGTAAGACCACTACTTGGTTGACCATATATTGCAGTATCAACATGTCCCAAAGTCTGCCAAGGGCTGTTGAAGATACCAAACAACATTTACTCAGCTAATTCAGAGTTAGCCAAAAATAGTAGATCAGAGAGATAGCTTAATAAATATAGGAAAACAAACGCTCAATAGCCAACAAAAAGTAAAAGATGCATTAAACACACAAGTTGTATGCAGCACGTCCAACCATAACACCATGAGCTCCTTCTCTTAGTGCTGCATTTACCTACGATTAGAAACGTCCATAAATAATAGGTTACAGATGTGCTGAGAAGAGTTATGACAGCAATGCCAAACAAAGGTGGTTAAAGACCAAAGCAAATGTGACTCTAAGACAGCCAAAAAAAAATTTCTCTTTTCTACAGAAATTTGCTATCCCCCATCAGTTCTCCAATGCGTTGAAAAGCACATTAGCTAAAACCAAGCTCAATTTTCCAGGATGCAACTATGTGTTATTTAATGGTAATTACCAACTACATTACAAGACTGTAATAAAATCCAGAAATGGAATAATGCAAAATTCCTTTAATTTAAGTCCATGGAGGGAAACCTTCTCATCATAGTGTAAACAGATATGAGAATATGTTTCCTAATTGACATTCATGGCATCACCAAATAACAATACAGGACACCAGACTTATTATACTTAAGGTTTGCCAGAGTAAATAAATGATTAGTTTGATAAAGGTTCACCTCAACAACAGAATTTATGCCTCCATTTATTGTAAACTTCAAGTCTGGAAAGTCACGCAAGAGGGCGTAATAGTACTCGTATCTGAATTCAGAAAAGACAAGTGGTCAATTGCTCATCTCAAAGATAGTGGTACATTAATATTGAGCAACAGGTAACGTAACTGAACAGTTTGATATAAACAAATCTAAAGCTCAATAAAAGATTACTTCAGTGGAGGAATTCTTCGATTATCAGCTGGGCTAATGCCATTTAGTAGAGCCTTCCGTGAATGTATGATGAAATGCCTAGTTGGTGATAGGGAAGAAACCTTGTAGATAAAATCACCTGAAAAGGAGAGAGAAGAAGAAAGCAAGACTTAGCATCCAATGAGGCAGTCAGCACTAAACACAATGATAGGAACAATCCTTTCCTGAATAAAAGTAAGAACACACACACACACAAAATGGAAAAACCAAAAATCTGAGCTAGTTCCAGTTAACAGGTAATATTGGCAGAAAGACCTTACAGAGCTCATTATATGAATCATGATCATCAACACCAATCCGGCATTTGACACTGACAGGAACATTTGTATTGGCAGCAATGACTGACATGGCCTCTCCAACAAACTTTCCTTATAATTATAAGCTGAACATGTAAGTGCACATTGGCAAAGAAAAGCATAATTGAATCTGCTTGCCATTTTGACAATTTTATCAGCATAGCTATCAAACCTTTGGATCAAGCATAAGACGAACACCAAAGCAACCATGCCCTGCAACTTTTGGACTAGGACACCCACAACTGGTTTTATAGCAAGAAAAACATTTAAAAAAAAAAACAAAAGAAAATGCATTAGTTGAGCAAAATTGCAAAATATAAGGAAGTCCATGAAATCAGGTAAAAGAATTGTACAAACTTGAAATTAATCTCATCATAGTGGTAAGCATTAGCAAGTTCAGTGGCTTTTGCCAAGTTTTCTAAGTTATTCCCACCAATTTGAAGAACAATAGGATGCTGTTCTGGTGAATACGCCAAGAACCTGTCCTGAGCAAGAAAAAAAAAAATGAAATCAAGAGAATCAGCAATTGTTATCACTTACAATTTAGCACTATAAAGCATAAAGTTCAGCAACCAAAATATGTTCCCTACTTGCAACCAGAAAAATCAAACGTACATCTAGAGAATTCCTGTTGCTTCCTTTCCATCTTTGTTGGTGTTCTGTTTTTTTATCTAAGCACTTTCAATTAAGATTCCCCATTGCCAGCTATGTGTCATGAAACACACGAACTAAAGTGATTTTGTCTCAAGCCCTGTAATTCTTTATTTTTTCAACTATTGATGGGTTGTAAAGTCCGTCATCACAATGTCAACCATCTCTAAACAGAAGATTAAAAAAATATATAGTAATATGGAAAGTGTTCTTTAAAAGACATGTCTTCTTTCACTAACTTACCAGATTCCCTTTTTGATATACAATAGTTTCAGCTGCAAGCATCTCTGTGTAAAGCCAAGCATGTTTTGAAATGAGGCGGGCAAGAGTCCTATAATGATTATCAGTCCACTCCATCATGGGAGCTACGCTGCAAATCAATGCAACCAAAACAGATTCTCATTCCATATAGTTTGTTGAAGCTAAAATTAAAAAGCCTAGATATTACTATTATGTACCTAAACAGAGGAGGAAGATAGCGCCTGGCAACCATCTCGTCTTCTGTATGAATTTGAGCGTTTGGAGTATAAGAAGAAATGGTCCTTGCTTTGGTCGAATAGTTGTAAGGTATATTTATAGAAACTCTGCGATGGTTTTTCAGGATAACAGAATGAAAAGGTGTAAATGACGATATCATCAAAGAATAAGCTGAAAACTTCACCATCCTTTTTTAATCAGACAAAGCCAGCTCCTTTAGGTACCTATCCATTACAGGAAGCTACATCATACATTCAAATATACCGACAATAGCTACAACTTTTGCTATCACGCACATCATGGCAATCCTATATACTAGGTAGTAATTTGTAGCTCAAAAGAATAAAAAAAAAACTCCTAATCCAAATCAGGAAAATTGAACGAATTAATACTTTTTGACAGACAAAGCAAGAATTGATGTCTAAAGAAACATATGTAATATCTTAAGAATAATGGGTTTGCAGAGAGATTTAACCACGCAATGACAGGCAAGTATTAGCTCATGTAAATGGCTTAAAAAACCAAAAAAAAGTAATGGGGGTGTCGAGAGATCAGGACTTACATAACATGGGAGCTATAGGCTTTCTGGGTTTGCCCCTCTTTTGTAATAGTTGGCTGCTGGAAGGCTTGGCAGGGAGGGAGTTGGGAAGAAAGAGTCCTTGCGCCCGGCCTCCTCACTTCTCGCAGATAAGTCCTCTGCCATCCTTTATTCTTCCTTTTGTTCTTTCCTATGAAAAAGCCCATGAAAATCCCACAAACATGAAACCCATGATGCAACCCAAAGTTAACAACCTAACCCCAGGACCAATCACCAACAGACCCAAACCACTCCTCTTGAAGTGGAGCCCCAAATGCATAAATGGGCATCAGAAGGAGGCCGCCCTATCCTAACCCGCCCAATCTACAACAGATATGTGTGGTTCTCCGATAACTGAAAACTACCATCCATCATCTTCACTTCTTTAACCATTTTCACATTGCTTCCATGGCAACTCTAAGTTTCAATTCCACAAGAATCAAATCCCGGCTCTCCAATCCCACAAACCAATCTCCAAATCTCACTTTCTGGCGAAATCCAGCAACATCTCATCCTCTTCTTATCTAAAAACTACCAACAGCTGCAGCACCATTTTAAACAAAACTCTATATCCGAAAGCTCAGTGTCAGTGCCGAAAGAAGCTGAATTGGATGACGATGAAGAAGATGACCCAACTTCAGAATTGAGCTATCTTGACTCAGACACCGATCCCCAGAGCATTACGGAGTGGGAGCTGGATTTTTGCTCTAGGCCAATTCTTGATATCAGAGGCAAGAAGATATGGGAACTCGTAGTGTGTGACACTTCACTTTCGCTTCAGTACACAAAGTACTTTCCCAACAATGTTATCAACAGTATTACTTTAAAGGATGCTATTGTATCAATAAGTGAGGATTTAGGTGTCCCTATGCCAGAAAGAGTCCGCTTCTTCAGGTCAAATTTACGGTCTTTTCCATATACAAAATATCCATGTACGATTACTTGTATGCATATTAAACATAATAATCAATGCTCTTGATTGATTTCCTTTTTGTTGGTTTATAGGTCACAAATGCAAACGATAATTACAAAGGCATGTAGGGAACTTGGCATAAAGCCGGTGCCCAGCAAACGGGTGAGTTTCTAGATCTTATACCATTGCTTAATCTTTAGCATGAGATGTGCAAAAAGTCTGAAGTCTAAGCAGCTAGCTTGAAGTGCTGTGCTACTTGTTTTTTGAAAATACTTGTACAGATTCATGAAGGGAATAAGGAAAGGGGAAAGAGATAGAGTAATCTTTAGAATAGAAAGATCGTTAGCTATTTACATTAGTACCATATAGGTTGTATGAACATCAAATGAGCATTGCAGGGCAAAACTAGGATATTTTTGAGTCGAAGGTCACCTTTTTTCATATTTTAATTATCAATTTCGAGAGGGCAATATCCTGGTTTAAATAAACGCAAGAGTCCTTAAATTGTTTCTTCCATATCAGATACTCTTATGTAGAATATAGAAGCATGTAACTTTTATATATGGTGTCAAGAATGAAATTGTAGCATTCTTATGGACTAGGCAAAAAAAATGCAGTTGGGAGTTTCTCAGATTAATTTCCTTTTTTAAGAAAAATAAAAGAATAAAGGGCATGTTCTCATCTGCATAGAACTCTTAATCTTCTTTCATGCAATTGTGAAAAACTACCAAGGTTCTTAACCTGACATTAAGGCTTTTAGGAGTTGAATACCTTGCTTTACCCTCATGATTCTCTGTTTTTGCTTTTGACAAAACTGAAGATATGACAAACACAATGGCCAAATTTGCATTTCCTTGTATGTACATAGTATGAATTGCCCATCTTTTGGTTTCTTACAAGTTACAGGTTGTTGCTATAAAGCTTCAGTTGAGTTTATAGTTACAAACGTTGTAATGTATACTGTATTTTCAATGGTTGTTTTCCTTTTTCAGTGCCTATCACTACTTCTTTGGTTGGAAGAACGCTATGAGACGATCTATATGCGTCATCCTGGTTTTCAAAAAGGTTCCAAGCCACTTTTGACATTAGATAACCCCTTCCCAATGGAACTTCCAGAGAACTTGGTTGGAGAAAAATGGGCTTTTGTCCAGTTACCTTTTTCAGGTAGATCTTTCACTTTCAATGGCGTGTTAACTAATACAAGATTTACATTTTCAATAAACCTCTTAACTAACAGATTTGTTTACCTTATGTGTCCGTATAGTGTCGCATTATTGACTTCATTTGTATCAAAATACTACACATTGACAGACCGTGGAAGTCTTCTTCCTGTTATTCGCAATGAAGCATAGCTGTTTCTCAGCTAAAATGTTATTAATGTTCGATATGCTTTCTTGTCATCCTTCTCTGGTTGAAACTGTTGTCACTTCTCTGTTCTAGCGGTTCGAGAGGAGATCTCGTCCTTGGACAAAAGATTTGTGTTTGGCGCTGGTCTAGATTTGGATTTACTGGGAATTGAAGTTGATGACAAGACATTGATTCCAGGGCTTGCAGTTGCATCTTCACGTGCCAAACCATTGGCAGGTTAATCATGATCTCTTCGCTTTCCTCATTTACCATTTAAGCAATCCTGCAGCATCTTTAATCCATCTGTTTCATAATGGCATCGCCCCTCTGGGAGCCATCCCTGCGCAAGGCCAAAACTTTCATTTCATTCTGGCAAACCCATCAAACTGAGCACAACTGATCAAATTATCTGCAATTGAATCAGATTGATCGCTTTCAATTCATTAAAGATCAAATTGTAAATGCTTTTTAATTTTCACAATTGCTTTTGCAAGGGGTGATATTTGAACTCTTGGCCTCTCCGTCAGCCAAACCAATACTTGACCAAATATCAGCTCTCTGAAACATTTGTGCCTTAATATTTTGTCTCTCATTTACTGCAGTCACAGTTCAATTCTGGGTTTTCTTCATAATAAATTTATGGCTCAACCAAAATGTCTTACTGCAGCTTGGATGAATGGATTGGAAGTCTGTTCAGTGGAGGCCGACACCGCTCGTGCTTGCTTGATCCTATCTGTTGGAATTTCTACCCGCTATGTTTATGCAACTTATAAGAAAACTCCCACAACTACAACTGAAGCAGAAGCTTGGGAAGAAGCAAAGAAGGCATGTGGAGGATTACATTTCCTCGCCATCCAAGAGGACTTGGATTCAGATGATTGTGTTGGATTCTGGCTTCTATTGGATTTGCCGCCACCTCCTGTATAATCATTGGAGTTACCAAGAAATATAGATGATGATACCTTCTTTTTCAATTCTATTTACTTTTCTTTTTTTTTTTCTATTCTATTTACTTAGGGGTATTTGCTAGTAAAATCAATAGAAATCCAGCTAATCATAATCTTTTAAAGGCTGAGGTTCTGTACGCTGTAGCTTCACCGTTTGTAGTTGAAGATAAGTATTCTTAAATTATGGCCAAGTAAAACTACTTGCATCCTTCAAACTGAAGAAAAGGGACAGTTGGTAGAAGGAATAAAGCTACACATGGACCATTAGGAAAAGCGTTCATACCCGGTTATGAAAATAATCTGGAAATGCTTGCAATCTTCAGTTAAAAGGGCAACTGAAGATGAGCTTCTGTGAGCTTTCCGGGGAAAATGCTTTAGGGTTAGATTTGAAAATGCTTGAGGGCTAGATTTATTGTAGTTAGATGCGCAAAGGAGAGAGCCAAACGTCAAGATCAAATGGGAAATCAAATACATGCATTGAGAGGGGAGGTGCAAAAGAAAATTGGACAGTCTTCCACTTTCATATAACCTTGATGGGCAGGCTTGATTCTTCACCGGAAAAATGAACTGCCTGAAAGAAAATGCCTAAGCTATAGAGTAGCATTAATACAAAAGCAGGGTAAAACAAAAAATTAAAAAAAGAGGCAGCAGAACTCCAATTGTGAGGGCCTTCAGAGCCTGAGAACTGCCTCATCAGAAAAATGGAAAAATCTCTACAAATCCACTCACTAAGAATAAATTAGGCTTTCAAATTTTGGATCTCTTTTGTTTTTGAAGAACAAATCGAACACCCTGCTTCCCGAGTTCCAAGCTCTTCACTCTACCATCATCTAGCCTGACAGATAATGCAGATGTGCCTTCAATGACGTCAGTAACAGCTCCCTTATGCCTAGTTGTTCAAAGAGAAAAATAAGGATTAAATCCAGGGAATGTACCAAAAAATCTACAATCTATAATCATTAAAACAGGCTTTGGGTGGAAACTAAGAACCCTAATTAAAAACAAGGATCGTTTCCATCTTTCATGAAATTGAAACCACGGCAAATTCTTTCTTCTACTTTAGGGGTTCAAATCCAGAAGTGTACATGTTTTGCTGTTGCGTATGGAAAAAAAAAGGGTGTGTGCTTAAGGGACTCAGATTGATCATGAGCAAAGGACTAGAAAGCGATAGGCCTACAGTTTACCCTTGCCTTGTGGTTTTTCAGTGGTAAAGAGAAGCCAAATCTTACCATGAATTGTCAGATGCCTGATGAATTTCAACTTTCTTTCCGATTGCGTCTTTACCCAACTTTTTTAAAATCCAACTAGCATCCATCATGCCATCCATTAAACTGTCTTGATGCGAGTGTGTGACATCAAGATCTTCATCTTCATTAAACAATGATTTTTCCATGAAGGGCGATGGTCTCTTTCTTTTTGACCTTTGGCCCTTTATAGAACTCTTTTCTTCCTCAGAATGGACCTGAGAATTCTGATTCTCAAGATTAGGTTTCTTCAATTTAAACTTCAGAGACGGTTTGGAATCTTTCGGCAAAGAATTCAAGACAGGTGTGCGACCATAATCTTCATTACTTTCAGCATACATACCAGCCCTGTCTTCCAACTGCTTTCCTGACATCCCCTTGCCCCCTCTTAGGGTAGAGACCCCAACTGATGGTACAGCAGCAAGCCTACTGCCATCAATGCTTCCTTTTCCTAATGTAACACGTGTGTGTTCTAGAGGAACAATTCCATGCCTATCAGAACTGTTTGCTGCACCAAATTTGGACCTTAATTCAGGAATTTCTGACCTAATTTTTCCAAACTTTATCAAATTCCCTTCTCTTCCTGCAATTTTCACACCTCTTGACTTGGTGGGGTGATCGGTTCTGCCTCCTGCAAACAGAAAAAATTCCCACTGTCTCAATTACAGAACCTTTAAAGAAAAATATCTTCCAAATGGTCACCGATGCCAGCACAACAACTAAACTTTTTAACACCAAAGGAATGGATCATAATTGCTATATTACCATCACCAGATTTAGCAGTACTGTCACGCCTATCCAGCATAAACTTGTCATCCATTCTCTGTTGGTTGGCATCTTGAACACCTGCTAATCAGTCCAACAAGAAAAAAGGCAGCATAGTGTTTAGATTAATCTTTCCAAACCAGAGATGATAACAAACTAATATAATGCATGCCATCTAATATCTTGTTCATTTTATAAGTACAATTTTACCAAACACAAGGGATTGGTGAAAAACCTAAACTTAACTAAGATTAGAAAAAAAAATGAGCAAAAAACAGTTAATCAAACCTAATGCAGATATTTGGATGCAGCTAGAACTATGAAGTAGCAATCTAGGAGGTTACTAGACTGACAGCATATCAAAGGAATGATGGATGTCTGACTGGAGAAAAATATGATCATTATAATATATGTGTAATCATGCAGTGCAAGTTATCTCAAAGACAGCAAAGGGCATACCATTGTAGGGAATCACATCTGGTTCCCTCTGAAAGCTTGAAGTATCAGACATTGGGGAGTTGGTAACATTTATTTTTCGAGCACCTAGATTTATGACTAACTTCTTTGCTTTTACAGTCTTTGACTTGCTACAATGTTTTCCAGTATCATCTCCACTGTCTAAATCATGTGATTTATTGCTTTTGATTTTAAGAACACGAGATGTTCTATCTTCATCACTAACCATCACCTCATCTACCAGCTTGTGTTTCAAAACCCCTGGCTGATTTGTAGAACAAATTCCAGCAACAGGAGAAGAAATATCTTGTCCTTCATTTCTCTGAGACACAACTTCATTGTTCCTGTCCTCACCCAAGCTGTATCCTTGAGAATGGATATCCTGATTCTCCTCAGGACTCATCTGCGATTCTCCTTTGCTAATGAAAGATGCCTGATATGCCTTTTTCTTGGGATATTTTTTACTTGAAGATTTCTTTCCATATTCCTTGTTCTTCTTTGGTGACTTGTCAGCCATCCCTTTGAGAGAGAACTTCAGGGAACGTCCAAATTCATTTTTTGACATCACAGGCCCATTGTCCTCATCATCTGAATACACTGAGATAGAAAATATTTCTTCTTGAGTTGGCAGCCCTGCAGCAGCCCTCAAGCTAGCAATCAGGTCTCGATCAACTCTGTCTCTCCTTCTCCAAAGCTCTCGAACAGCATCCTCAAGATCTGTAACCTGGTAGCACTCTCCACGACATGTTGCACATTTATACTGGAGATTTCCATCTACTTGAAACTGCAGATATTTTTCATCGCTGCAAAACATTTCCATCATAAATAAATAATGATCCAAAACTTGTGTGGCTTCTGTAAAGCTGAAACCAAAATAGTCTTCTAGGACTTATTCAATCATGCCGAGAAGGTATTTTGTTTTTTAGCAACTAGTACTTTGGGCAACATATGAATGAGCTAGAGAATAGAAATTTCAAAACTAGTTGTATTTGTTTGTTTCACTAGAGTATTATAGTGTTTGTGATAAAAACAGATCATGCACATAACATTTTGCAAAAATCTTGAGAAACTAAACCATCCATGTTGACCCTATACAATTACAAGGAATAAGCCCATTGGACTCAGTGCATGTTGCAAGGCAAACTATCCACATTGACCACATAAAAGCTCAATTCAATACATATCTATTAGTGTTAAACTCAACATTATTATATAAAAGCAACTAGCCCATTCAAAATAATCAACATTCAAAAACCAGCAATAAACACAAGAGTACAGGGCAGAAATTAAATTGGTAGTTCTTTAAAAGTACAAGGGTAGCAATGAACCTAATTCCATCACACTGGCAGTGCACCCAGCGCTGGCAAACATCACAGCAGACCATGGGCGTTGATTCTGAATCTCTGTAAACCTGTACGGTTGCGCAAAAATGTCTAGTAAGTTCATTTTTTGTAGAAAATCATGAAGTATGTTAGCATTCACATGGCTTCTATAATCAATCAAAAGTAGACCACAATACCCATATTTCTTGCTTTTTCATCAAAGAACAATTTTTGGGGGAAGGAGATTCTTTCCAAAATCTATAAGCTAGGGGATCTATGTACCTAGAATTGGACCAACCCAGACAACAATGACAACCAGAAGAATGAATTTACCTTCAAACATACAGGGCAATAATTTCCCTTCACAAACAACCTTCCACAAGCATCACAACAAGTGTATCCCAAGAACCACCTGTGAGATTTACAAGAAAATGAAAAAACCTAGATATCAATACTAAAAGAAATACTTGTGCAGAGGACATGAAAATATTCAGTTGTCAAACAATTAAAAAGGAAAATGGTATATTAAAGAGTTTCAATGGTTGAAAAGAGAAATGATGCACCGATATTCACAGATGGAGAAACTTTAGGTGCAAATGCTTCTTTTCTATGGGTTAAAAATCGTACCGCACACTTAAACCATTTCCAGGGACACTGGATCCACAGCTGTGACACCTTGTATGCTTTGGGCACACATATGGCCCAGAAGTAACATTCTGCATAATCCAGGGATTATGTGAGCCAATCTATTTTAATCAAGCTATAAAACTCAGGAATAAACAATGCACATCCAACCTTGTGCGACGGATGTTGGCAGTAACAATGGTATGCACCATCACACCTTTTGCAGAACATGAGCCTAGTTGGATCTCCAGTACTTCGGCACACCTAAAGAAATGAGATGAGAAGCCATAAGCAAGACCAAAAAATTTGAACATTATTGAGAGCAAATGAGTACTAATGTACATAATAAATTACCTCGCAGGTTCGACAATACGGGCAGGTCCAGGAACTCCAATGAAACAAATCTGCAATCATGCCAAATGTGTTAGACTGCAGTAGTACAAGATAACAAGAAAATAAAATTTAGTCCTTCCATACTAAGCCCCAAATTTCTAGCAGCTGCACCTTGCAAGATGATAGGGCAAATAAAATTTAGTACCTCTATGTTGAGCCCAAGATTTCAAACAACTCCTGTGGTACTTCTTGCCACAATTTCGGCAAGAGAGCATCCTTCTTGCCCTCTCACTTCCTTCATTTTCACCCAAAAAGCACATGCGACACATTACATTTGTGTTGGACTGACTTTGCTCTTCTACAACAGAATTTTTTGATGCAACCTGTAAAGGAAAAAAAAATTATCACTTCCAGAAAAGCCACAGAAGAGGAACACTATATAGAATCACAAGCACATAGAGACCTACCCAACCTCCGACACAGGCCCTTCCTTTTTCCTTTCCTTTTTTCATTTTAAAAAGTAGTGTTTCCAGTCAACATATAAGTAAACTACCAAACAGAAAACCTAACCATTGAATCCTTCGTTCTATAATAATTTGCATACATAGTTTCACGTAGACAGGCAAAGATATATTATTTCCAAATATAAAAAAGCATACTTTACAAATGACTGATCGGCAACTGCAAAATTATCCCAAAATCTAGCTCAAATGCAATAACTGGAATCCTGATATCACTACCAACGCATGCTTTATAGTATCCAATCAACAATCAACCAGCATTATACATTTAGTCATCAACATACACATACATATATTGCTATAGTAAATTTGAATAACCTAAACAACAAACAGAATTCAACCCAAAGAGAGTGCAAAACAAACTCAAATTGAGCACAAAAAATTTGCAGACTACATATGGCCAAAAGTCAACTTACTAATATAAACCTAAATGTAGCTGAAATTGAACAACTTAACCTCCTAAAGCCTCAATTACAACAAAAATTCACACTCCACCAAATTTAACTCAAAACGAAAACCAAAATTCAGACGCAAAACTTAATATATACGGTACATATGCATATGGACGTATACCTAAACAAATGTATAGATTCAAATGCAAGAGTATTACCGCAATATCACCCGACTCAACCCTCCTAGCATAATCCTCGGCCGCCACCATCGCAGCGGCAGCCTTTCTCTGAAGCGCGAGTCGCTTTGCCTGAGCCGACACGGAGGCCGCCTCCTCTGCAGCATCACCACCGCAGCCGCCGCCGCCTCCATCCCCTGCCGGAACGGGTGCGACTTTGGGAACGGGGACCTGCACGGTCCCCTCTCGAGAAACCCTAACGCCCCAGGGGTCTTTCAGAAACTCCTCGACTCGAATCACTTCCTGCAAGAAGCCATTCTTGGAGTTGGGAGACTGGAGATTCCGAGGAAACCCTAGCGAACAGAAGCAAATTCGCCGACTACAAAACAAAGAGAAACCAGAAACATTAATACAAAACGAGGTTTCGAGAGGCAGTTAAAAGAAGGAGAGAGCCCTTTCCTTCTTTTTTTTTCTTTAAAGAGAGAGTGTATGAAGAAAAAAAGATATTGTACCATGTAATTGGGCAAGCTACGTGAAAGGCCATAGTGAGGGATTTTGGGATTTTGAATTTTTTGAGTTTTGGAGAGATTTAGCGATCTCGCTCCTAAAATTAAAATAAAAAATTTAAAAAGTAATTAAAATAATATCGCGGGTTAAAACCTTTAAAAAAGCAAAACCCCCCCCGATTTTTTTTTTATTTTTCTTTTCTCTTTTTCGGTTTAGTGAACGAGTAAAATTAATAATCGGCGACATGTAGCTATGGTTCTGTTTGCTTGGTTTTGTGAATCTGGTTTCATTTTAACGCTACTACGCAAGGGAGAGGGTGGGATTACCATACGGCGCGTTTAGGTCAAAGTAAACGCCTCTGTCTCATGAAACGTTGCCACCTGGACTTAGTAAGGCCTTCTCCTCTAGGATCTCGATTTACCAATCACAGTCTGCCATGTCAGTGTTTGATTTCATGCTTTAAATTACTTTTGGTTTTAATTTCTTTTTTTTTTGTCAAAAAATATTCTTGCTCACCTTTTTTTTTCATTTTTATTATATTTTAAGAGAAAAATTTCATGTATATCAGTAATACACATATTGATATGTTTAAAATTTTATATCATTTTATATCCGTTGTAGAAACAATGACAATTAATGATCAAAATTTCAAGTATCATATTAAATGAAATAAGTCAAAAAACCATCATTTATTTTCTTTATTTTTCTTTTTTTATACAAAAAAAGATTGCCTAATTATTTTTTTCTTTTTATGAATAATGAAGTGTAAAAGTTAGATTTTTTGTGATTTTTACCTAATTCTCACCTTATCTTATTATGTTAGGTAAATTAAGAAAAAACTAGAAAGAGGATTTGATGTCTAATTAGAAAGAGTTAGATTTTTTTTCCTTCTTTTTGTGGTTTTCTTACTATAATTTCATAATATTGTGTACAATTCACACTTTTATAGTAATTAGTATACAAGCGTTTGCCTAAATTATGTGACAACAAGAAATTATGTGTAAATTAAATAGGTGCAACTTGTAATATAACAATGTAAAGATGATTTCTAAACATGGTGATAGGATATATAAATTAAGAATTCGTAAAAATTAAAGTTTTGCAATGTTAATTGTATTTTTAGGGTTACAAAATAATGCCACTAGATACAAAGAACTTAATAAAGACTTATTAATTTTCATTAAATTGAAAGAAATATTGTTTAAAAGATTATAAAAGATTAATTTTATATAATATATATATATATGCATATATACACATATAACTTGATAATTAGTATTTTCATATTTAAACTTGTCTATTGTTAACATATTATCAACTTAATGTGACATCTTGTGATTTTTACCATATGGTTTACATTTTCAATTTTTGCAATTTTGTGATTTTAGTTTGGATATCAAATTAAATCATTATAAAAAGGTATATAACATTCACGCAATTAGGTATATTCCCTTTTATATATATATATATATTTTTATACTACTATTTATGAAATCAAAGTAACAAAAAGTTATATACCCGTTATGCAATTAGTCATTTCTTAAGAAAGAAACCGAAGCGACGTCGTGCTTGCTCCTCCCGCGATCTCGAAGCCGCTTCATAACATTTCAACCGGCGCCAAGCCCAGGCGAAACGAACCATTCTCAAGCGGGAGAGCGCAGTGAAAAAACAGAGCTCGCCGAGGAGGAAGAGAGAGGAAGAGAAGGAAAAAAACCATGAATGCCCCCGATCGTTACGAGAGATTCGTGGTCCCCGAGGGCACCAAAAAGTAATTTCTTCATCCCAAACTCTCTGTCTCTGGAAACCCTCAATCTCTCGAATTCACTGTTGTCTTTTTTGTCGGTTGGATTTCTTTAGGGTTTCTTACGAGAGAGACACCAAGATAATCAATGCGGCGTCGTTCACTATCGAGAGAGAAGACCACACGATCGGCAACATCGTTCGAATGTGCGCGCACAAGATAACATCCTTCCCCTCTCAAATTTTCGTCTGATTTTGTTTATTTAGCTGGATTAAGCTCTGATTTTTTCCTCATTTTGCCATAAAATTTTGAATGGTGATAAACAATCAGGCAATTGCACAGAGACGAGAACGTTTTGTTTGCTGGTTACAAGCTTCCTCACCCACTGCAGTACAAAATCATTGTTAGGGTTAGTATTTGTTCGTTTTTAGGCTAAAGGTATTACGGAACCAAATAGGGCTGACTTTATATACGCTATCAGCTGTTGTATATTATGGTTTGCATCTGGTGTTGAATTTTCGGGGTTTTAACTGATTTGATGTAATTTTGTAGATCCACACAACTAGCCAGTCTTCTCCGATGCAAGCATATAATCAGGCTATCAATGATCTGGACAAGGAACTTGATCATCTGAAGAATGCATTTGAGGTGTTACGCCTGTAGTTTCTTCATTAACTTACTTGTACTGTTATTTAGCTTAGGGGAATTGCTATGTTTCATGAAGTTTTTGCATCCAAGTCCAACATTGTTGATACAATCTAACATAGTTTTAATGAAGAGATTCTCTTGTAGTGCAACATCTCGAACATGTCCTATGTGCTGACGATTTATGATAAATATCGTATTCCCTACAAATGAAGTGCCTTAACTTAATTGTAGATTAATCATTAGTGTTTCCATGTAGCGCTATGCATACAATATGATTTCTTCACAGCTGCACTTGTCTGATAGAAGGATCTCCTTAGGGCCGTTGGCAGTAACCTTTGACCAATTAGTATTGTAATTCTCTCTCTCCCTCTTACACACAGACATGTGCACAGGCATACACAAACACTTTGCGTGTTACCTATCTAAGGATTTACTCAAACAGTCAAAATATTTAATTTAATATTTTACTGTCAAAAATCATTCTCGATCTTGCTAGTTTTGTCAAGCACTAGTGCTTATATTGAGCTTCATCCTTACACTTTTTAATTTCAATTTTGTAGGCTGAGTTGGCAAAGCATTCAAGGGACTACTAATGCATATTTGAGGCACATCAGTAACCAGTGCATTTATGTTCTGACTTTAAAAGGAAGTGAACCGATTACTTTGAGACATCTTTCTCATTTTGACAGTTGTGATGCATCAAAAGCAGCAATTTATGTTATTGAGACTTTGTCATGACAGTTTTATGAAGTCTGTCTCGAAGCAGTTCAAGAAACAAAAACCTTCTGCGTTCTGTATTATAGTTTTTCTAACTAAGCTGATCCCTAGCCATATTTTACTTATCTGTGAATTGATTATGTGGTTCCTGGTGGTTCTTGCTAGTTAAGTGCAGTATTTCATATCTACCTGGGCATTTGTTTTGTTTTTCCATCTGATTGAGGTATGCATACTTCATGCTTCGTGCTTCAGTGATCCATGGTTCTGTACTTCTGGAATGATTGAAATTGGCATCGTCAATAAAACAGGGTTTCAGAATGTTCTTTGAAGGAAGCAGCATTGCTAGAGTAAATAAAGCAGCATTGCTAGAGTAAATAATATGGTTAAGCCATTAAGGAGTTGTGAAACGGTCTGAAAGTAGGAGGTCAATTGAAATTGACCATATATAATCCGGAGAAAGGACACACTTTTTAATTATAGGAGGTTCTGCGTACTGAATGTTTTGGAATGAGTTTCACAGTTCTCTAATGTGAGGTATGTCAATCATTTGGGCAGCACGTAATAATTAGATATGAAGGCTTATCTTCCATTCACGACAGTAGGAGTTATCGGCTTGAATTGAGGGCAATAAAAATATCTGCATCATTGCATATGAAATTTCGTTAATAGTTCTTTTTCTTCATTTGATTTGCCCTTCCTAGTCCTTTGATTTAAGAGCTCAGGTGTGACGGTCCCATGAACGGCTGCAAAGTGCCATTCCGGTACAGGAATAAGCCCCCGAGCCCATAGTGATGTCATCAAACGGTAGTATGAAGGAAGGTTACCTCTGTTTTGGAACGCATAGGAATTCATTAGTCTCCGAGCATTGTTCCTGCGGGTTTTCTTGAGTTAACAATGTCTGGAATTCAAGTGTGGATGAAAGAATATATATTTTTCTTCTTCCTACCAGCTACATCTCTACAAATAATCTGGCTTGGTTTAAAACTACCTAACTAGCTTTGCCGTTTACATAATGGAGAACTCATCACTTAGCCCATCCAGTTGTCCTTTAATACTGTGCTGCTGGATGATCAAAATGGAGGTCTGGCATGCGAAACCAGACCCTGAAAGTACGTCCCCAACAGGACCCAATTCTGGACATTGTTGCCAGTCATTAAGTCCCAGTGTCAACACTGTATTTACTCTCCCACCTCGCCCTACAATGATGAGGGAATATTGCCCTCCCAAAGACCTAAGATTAGCGTAGGTCTCAGATGAATTTGCAAGATGCTTCTCCATATAAGCGACTTTCCCACCTGCTACATATCTCTCGTAGAATTCAGCAAAGCACTCGTCGTCAAGCTTCATCTCTTCTTCTTGCTCTGCCACACTTGCTCTGTGATTCACTCTCCTCGGTGCATTTTCTGAAGTTTTGTCCACTAGGAATCTTATTACCGTGAGCTTTACTCCAGGATGCCGTGCTACGCGACCAGCATAGGACAGTGCTTCTCGATCATCTTTGCCCCCAATGAAAATGATTGCCACATTGGTTAGAGATGATCTTGATATTTTCTCGATAGATCCAAAACCTCTGTCCACCAAAATTCCAATAGAGCATGGGGCATTCCTAAGCAGCTGTTTACAGACCAGACCAGACCAGGCCAGAAAAACATCGTTAGTTGCTATCATTCTGAATCACCAAGGATAATATGAAACTCTTTCTAAATTTGAGATGTTACCTTACGATTTACGTATCTAAAACCAGGATGCCCTCCATCAAGTGTACCATCCGCAGTCACTCTCTTATGAAACGGCAATAATATAAGGGAAACCATCAAGTCTTCTGCTAGAACGCTGAGATCTTGTGCCATGCCACTGAATGTTGAAAGTGCAAGCATTCGGCTAAGCGTGATACCACCGCCATTGTCATCTATGTAAGCTTGAAAAGCATGACCGATCTGATCTCTCATTTCTGTCACCGACTTGTCGGTTATTGTCATGCTGTCCACTCCTTCACCTTGCACCAGCGTTGCAGCTAATTGCTCCGTGAGTTCAATCATGTCTGTAACGTAAACCAGAAGTCCAGGCTCAGGTGTGCCTCTAGAGATCTCCATTAAGTTGATTGTGGAAGGCAAATTATGAGGTCCATGGACGCATAGCAAGATTCTAAGTTCGCTGGAAGGGTCAAGCCACTGAAGAGCCATCCGGTGAATTGGTACCCGTTGCCTTGCACGTTCGATTATATGCTTCACAAGAAATGGTGTGTGCACAATCGTTAAGAAGACCACAATCACCATCGAGATGCAGGTTGTCACGTCGATGATTTCCTTCTGCATCAAGCAATTACAAACAAATCAATTTTGATCACTAAAGTCATCTTACTTCCAAGTTCTAATTCATACAACTGTCATATAAGCTGAAGCAAATAAGAAGGCAACTAACCCTGAGTCCGTAAATAGCAAAGTATATGTGAAAATGACCCTTTGCTGTCAAAAGTAAACCAAGTGCTACCAATTCTGGCCAGTGGTAACCTAACAGCAACCCGCAGATGACTGTTCCAGCGACTTTCCCAACTGTTGTGATAAATACAAGAGAAAAAAACCTTCCCCATGTGTCTATATGGCCTGCTCGAAAACTTAAGAAATCAACTTTAAGCCCCACCCAAAAGAAGAAAAGTGGGTAAAACAGTGTGCTTAGCAAGTAGTTGATTTTGTTAATCGCCCATTTCGATATTCGCCCCTCGGATGGCAGGAAAAGCCCTGCCATAAACGCACTCATGAAGGAGTTGTAACCGTACCATGGTGCACAGGTGCAAATGACGGCCATGAAGGCCATTGAGAGCACTAGGTGTGAGCCCTTCAGGGGCTTTCCTTCAGGGTTTTCGTTGTTAACCCAATTCATGAAGATTGGTGAAACCTTTGCAGCGACTATTGTCTGGATCACAAGTGCGGAACCCACTTTGATGGCACCCTTAATTCCTTCTTGAGTTGCAAAGTCCCCCATTGGAACGAAAATATAACCGATGGAGAGGAAAAACATGGTGATCATATCAGAGTGCACCCCTGCACCAATTCCAAGCTTTCCTATGTCTGACTTGCCTATTTTGAGATTGGTTATGAGGCGGGTCAGTATGTGAGAGCCACTACCGGAGAGATAGATGGAGAGCGAGATGGTGAACCTGACCATGTTTGTATGTCTTGAATAATGCAGCCATGGAGTTATAGCGCTTGCAATGATAAATGTGGTGAGCGTTCCAGCATAGGCCACCATTGCATGGCGAGTTGGTGATTTGAAGATCACGTAAGGGTCCATTTCTAGACCCAAAACGAACATGTAGCAGATCATGCCGAAGTCAACAATATTGTCCAAAGTCAGAGTGAATTGATTCGCAAAGGAGTCACGTACAGGTGGTAGGGAAGCAAGGAGTAGCCCTATCTGCATGCATTAGAAGATCATAAAAAAAAGCTTTCAATCACAACAAAAGAAACGAAACATAACAACTAAATGCGCTTTAATCATGAACATCGTATCTATTTTCATGTTGAATCCAAATAATTGGAATCTAATTGGTATAGAAAGTGGGAAGGAGAGACATAGACATACGAGAAGATCAGAAGTAATGTAAGGTTGGGATAAAGGCCTCAACAGGTGGTGCACGACCCTGCTTAGAACATATGCCGAAATCAGAGCAAGAAACTTTCCAGACCCGCTCATCATAGTGGCGGCTACAAAGTTCAAGCATTGCTGGTTCACCGTGACGTTTTGGGATGTGGAGTCGACGTGACTGGTATTCGGCATTGTTGACATTTTGACTCTTGTTCTTCCTTTATGTTCCTCTTCTTTTCCAAATTGATGAAGGATACCTATTAGCTAGAAAATCTTCTTCTTTTTGTCAAAGTGGATGTAAATTGTCACTATTTTCTTTGTCCCGATGAATCTTCACCAGGATGAGTGAGTGGATGTAAATCGTTGCCTCTTTATGAGGAGCAAATGAAGGAGTAAGTTGAGGGAATTGAGCCATGTGAATGGTGAATATCTAGATTCCTAGACGAAAATCAAAGACAAATAGAAAATTGTTCGGACAGTCATCCGACAATGGTACCACATATCAAACTAAAACAAGTCTAGGCCTCTATCGGACACGGAGTCACGTTAAAGACTTGTGTCCAAACTATTTCACAGCTTGCTCAGGACAGACACATCCCAAAACAACATTGGCCGTGATCGAGAAGCTGAAAATCCTGAAAACCCAACAATCAACATAGGCACCAAACTAGTAACAAACTAACATTCAGCATTCTTTTTGTCATGCTTTCTCTGTCTTTGATGTATCAACATATCAGATTTTAACTTAATTTTTAATCATCATGACCATCTCAATATCATAACAATCCAAATGTAAATATCATCTTTTTTCCATGTCAAAATTTTTAGAGATTCTTCATATTTAAATTTGTAACCTTTAAAATAATCACATATTCCTTTAATTGGTTTTCTAATCAAAATAAAATGAGTTTAATGTCTCTTTTTTTAATTATCTCATGTCGAAATTGGAATTTCCAATAAAATTATCATATTTTTTTTAAAAAATTAAAACATAAAAACACAATTTCAAGTCTAGAATTAAAAGCTAAATGGAGCTGTACGGCCCATTTACCACCGACCTCTTACGCTACGGGCCCGGCTTGAAACTTTATTTTAAACTCAATTAAAAAATAAATAATAAATAAATAATTATCGCAAAGCGAAGACTATATAATACGCGGACGACGACATATCATAATAGAAAGAGAGGAGGAATTACATTTCCCCCACGGTTATACTTTCCTCGGCCAGCCTTATCCTCCATTCCCTCCGATCCCGAGAATTCGTTCTCTTCGATTCAAGAATCAAGCCCTCTCGCTCGTTATCATTTTGACTAGCTCGGAAATCATATATACATAAATCGTAAATGATGAGAAATATTAAAGAGAGAATTTAAAGAGGGAGGGAGAGAGGCCCATACACATGTTTGAACAGAAATTGTATGGGGTTGATATCAAGGAGAGTGATGCAGCCTGTATGCGGGAGTTTGTGCTTTTTTTGCCCTTCCTTGAGCACCAGATCCAGGCATCCCGTCAAGCGTTACAAGAAATTACTCGCCGATATTTTTCCTCGATCTCCGGTTCCTGCCTTTCTTTTCTTCTTTCATATCTTTTTTTCTGATTTTTTTCTCATATTTTAAGACGTTTTTCGTGAGAATTTGCCTGGAACTGGTCAGTATTTTATTTTTTTAATTTATTTTTGGCATGGTGATTGATAGGGTGAACAGCCAAATGAACGAATGATCAGTAAACTATGTGAATACGCTTCCAAGAATCCACTTCGTATTCCAAAGGTACGTACAGTTTCATCGACGCTTCCTTCTTTCACGTTTGGAAATCTTTGGTTCTGACAAGATTAAGAATTCATGGCGCTTGATTGTAGTACGTACATTGTTTCTTTATGTGATTCATTTCTGTGAAAAGATTACACTCGTCCTTGTTGGTTTGCTAAAGCCATTGGTTTTCGCTGTTTATTCTTTGTTTTTGGTTTTAATTAATCATAGTATAGATCGATGTTCAAAATCTAGTTTTCAATCCTCTGATGATTTGTTTTTAAATCAGATAACAAGCTCATTGGAGCAGAGGTTTTACAGGGATTTGCGAAGTGAGCAATTTCACTCTGTAGAAGTTATCGTCTGTGTCTACAGGAAGTTGATGATTTCTTGTAAGGAGCAAATGTGAGTTTCTTTTCATTATATTGAAAGTAAGCATGCAATAAGGTCATATAAAGTACTCCTCTATAGTCCAGGGGCATTTACCCATGCTTGCATTTGCAAGAAAAGTCAAAGTTGATCTTCCATGCATATGATTGTCAGTCATCAAGTCATTAAATGTTCATGCTATGCTAATTTGGGACCAGGATACCTTAGGGGCTAATATCTCATGTCAAATTGATGAGTACTTTCAGCATATCAATCATGTAGTTTACATATATATTTGTTGTTATATACTATATTGCAGGCCATTGTTTGCAAGTAGCTTTCTTAGCATTGTGCAGATCCTGCTAGATCAAACAAGAATGGACGAGACGCGTGTATTAGGATGCCAAGCTCTTTTTGTTTTTGTGAACAATCAGGTAGAAGGTGCTGGTAGATTAATTCTTGCCACTTTATAGCATAAATTGTTTATTTCAAGAAGCAGGTTCTTTCTAATTGTTCCAGTGAAACCCCTCACGCTAATCTTTCACTATTTTTGACTAGCCAGAGGGATGGCACTTATATGTTCAACTTAGATGGATTGATTCCGAAACTTTGTCTTTTAGCTCAAGAAATGGGAGAGGACAGGAGAGTACAACGTTTGCGTTCTGCTGGTCTTCAAACCCTTTCATCAGTGGTAATTTTCTACTGCTACTGAAAATTCTTACCTAAATCCCCATCGTTTTCTTAGTGATTTCCTTTTGACTAATGGTAACCTTATACGTTCTGCTAGTATTTTTCATGACAATTCCAAGTTTTGTTTTCTTTCAACTTTGCCTCCTGTAATCAATTTAAGTACGGATTTGAGAGCCACTTTTATCCTGAAGTTTGTGGCCCTTCTTTTCCCTAATATGCATTAAGAATTTGGCAGTACTAAGATCATTGATTATTTAACAAGAATTATTTTCCCTTGTTATTGTTATTTTGGCCTAGAAACAAAAAAGAAGAGCAAATTGTGTAATGAAGTTGGAAGCAATGGTGGCCAAAGGGCAGCTTGGATCTAGATTTATTTTTGTTTTTCCAGGAGTTCAGGTCATAACTAATTGGTTCTGTCAAAATTGCTGGGTGGAAAGAGCAGATGGAGACAGTATGGATTCCATAGATAAGAAAACATCTCAATCCAATTAGGAAATCAATAGTTTATCCCTTAATTTTGCCATTATTTTCTCTTGTCCATCTTTCCATGGGTGACTTTGATCTTAGGCATTTGAAAGAATTGATTCATTCCACAATCTTCTAATTATTCTTCTTACAGGTTTGGTTCATGGGAGAGTTCTCCCATGTCTCAGCTGAATTTGATAATGTGAGTTTTCTTGGGACCCTTTACTTAATATATATTTTCATTTTTCTTTTAAATTCTTTTTCCATTCATTTCTATCTCTTGGCACCATGATATGGCACTAAATTGAGATAAGAATTGGGGTACTAGGTTTTGGGGATTTTATTTCTTACAGAAACAGTGAGCGCTCACTAAGCTGAAGAAGAACAGGATTAAAATAATCTTGGTGATAAAATGTAGGGTTCTAAGTAATAACCTAGGTGAATTAAAAAAAAAATGTAATTACCAAGGTGAAAGCAATCACATGTATAAGGCTATGACTCCAAACCGAAAAATACCAGATATTTGGAAATTTTTACTTAATAAAATGAGTTTAAAGACATAATAACTTAATCTTACTCACTTTGCAAAAAAAAAAAAAAAACTTAATCTTGCTTCAGCTAAGACTCTTATGCCAATGCGCCTCCTTTGACAAATTGTCAAAACTCTATTTAATGCAAGATGCTTACCCAATTTCATCTAGAATGTATATATTACCATTGTAACTTAACAATATCAAGGAATCTGCTGAAGAAGAGCAACTAAATGAACTAAAATAATTTTGGTGATAAAATGCAGGGTTCTAATTAGAAATTACCTAGGTGAAATTTCAAAAAAAAAAAAGAAGTAATTACCTAGGTGAAAGCAATCACATGTATAAGGTTATGACTCCTAACCGGAAAATACCAGAAATTTGGAAACTTTTACTTAATAAAATGAGTATTAAGACATGATAACTTAATCTTACTCCAACTAAGACTCTTATGCCAATGCACCACCTTTGACAAATTAAGGAGGGTGTAAAAGCTCCATTGAATGCAATATTCCTACCCAATTTCATCTAGAATGTATATGCTACAATTGTAACTTAAAAATATCAGGGAATCCTATATCAATTTAGTGAAAAATAACCTTAAAGCCGCAAGCAAGCTTAAAACTCTACAGCTAATGGGAAAAGATCATCATCAGTTTGAAATAAAATTAACGAGTTGCTTTGATCTGTGCGTGTGTTATCTACAATAGACATTGTTTCACTGGCTTCTATCTTTTTATGTGTGATGTGCTTCATTTTCCAATATACTTACTCTAAGGCTGCTTTTACTTTTTCCCAAAACACTAGGTCGTTTCAGTGGTCTTGGAAAATTACCGAGGTTTAGAAACATCAGATGCTGATAAGCAAGATACACAGAATGGCTGTGTCAAAGACGGTTTCTCTTCTGCAGATGCCATGGCAAGTGTTTCTTGGAGGAGTATAGTGAGTGAGAATGGAGAAGTTCATGTGTCTGTGTAATTGCTCTTGTCACAATTTTTCAATTGCCATAGTCTCTGTACATATGGAATGCTTAATGGCTAATATGCAGTACCTTTTTCCCCATTATAATTACAGGGAAGAAGCTGAGAATCCCAAATTTTGGTCAAGAGTTTGCCTGCATAACATGGCCAAGTTAGCCAAGGAAGTTACAACTGTCCGACGTGTTTTGGAATCCTTGTTTCGGTTTTTTGATAATGAGGAACTGTGGTCTACCCAACATGGCGTAGCTCTTTCTGTCTTGCAGGACATGCAATTAATAATAGAGAAATGTGGTACATAGTTTGTCTGATATTGATAAGAGTTTCTTCCTTTGAAAGCTTAAGCAGCCTTTCTTTCCATTAAAACTAATTGTCGTCTTTTAAGTGAATTTTTGGTGTGATTATTAAGTGATTGTTTTATTAATCTGCAGGGGAAAACACGCATTTTTTGTTGTCCATCTTACTAAAGCATCTTGACCATAAGAATGTTCTGAAGAAGCCCAGTATGCAGCTACATATTGTGCATGTTGCCACTTCCCTTGCTCGACAAACAAAGGTTCAGCCTTCTGTGGCTATAATTGGTGCATTAACTGATATGACAAGACATCTACGCAAAAGCATTCACAGCTCACTTGATGATTCAAATCTGGGAGCTGAGGTGATTCAATACAACCAAAATTTTCGAGCAGCAGTAGATGAGTGCCTTGTTCAGTTATCACATAAGGTGACTTTGTTCTCCACCTTCTCAGTAACTGGTTTATGAAATACCATTTATATTTATAACATGATTTAACATATCTATAGGTGATGCAAATAGGATTTAACATATGGCAAAAATAATTACAATCTTAACTCAAGAATACAATATCTTCATGATATTGTAGTTGAAACTTGATAATAACGTTTTAAAGTATATGCAAAACTAAGTTACCTTGTAAAGGCAGGTTGGAGATGCAGGTCCTGTCCTTGATATGATGGCTGTGATGCTGGAGAACATGCCAAACATTACTCTTATGGCCAGAACCTTGATTTCTGCTGTTTACCGTACTGCTCAAATTATGGCATCAATCCCAAATTTGTCATACCAAAACAAGGCAAGACCAAATTTACTGTCTATTCAGTTTAGTTATTGTGCAGAAGATTGTGTAGTTTCTATTTTAGTTCCATATATTTTTCTCATTCCTTCTAAACACGAAATGTTACAGGCTTTTCCCGAGGCATTGTTTCATTCATTACTTCTAGCAATGGTCTATGCAGACCATGAAACAAGAGTTGGTGCTCACTGCATATTTTCTGTTGTTCTGGTTCCGTCTTCTGTCTGCCCTTGTCCTCCGGCTGCTACTTCTTTTCCAAATAAGGCCACTAAGTTGCAAAAGACACTCTCAAGAACCGTTTCCGTGTTTTCTTCTTCGGCTGCACTCTTTAAGAAGCTGGGCAGGGAAGATAAAGAAAATGCTGTAGACAGTAAGGTTGGAAACATCAATGGCATTTCCATGCAAGACAGAGTGAACTGTGCTGGTGCTGAGAATGCAAAGATCCAAAACCACTCTATTCTGAACAGGTTGAAGTCAAGTTACAGCCGAGCGTATAGTGTAAAATATTTGAATCCATCAGCTACAATAGAGGATGAAAAATCGATGATGAATGCGGTTGAAGTTACAGTTAGTATTCATGTTCTGCCTTTAAAATTGGCATATCATGCCCAAAATTATTTCTTTTCTTTGATCTGGCATGACCTTTCCTTTTCTTACTAACCCATGTCAGGCTTTACCTCTTCGATTAAGCAGTCATCAGATAACCCTTATGCTTTCATCGATTTGGGCACAATCCATCTCTCCTTTAAATACGCCTGAAAATTTTGAAGCAATTGCTCATACCTACAGCCTGGTGTTGTTATTTGCACGGACCAAGGTATTACGTTATTCTTGGCAAGTTAGTGACACTGTGAATTAAAATTGATATTGGATTTGTTTTATCCTTCCTTTTTCTATATACTTTCTTATCAAGTTCTTTTGTGCTGTCACACCAAAACAAGGCAAGACCGCATTTACTGTCTAATTAATTTTGTTATTAATACATCTGTGCAGAAGTTTTTACTTTTTTATATAAATATATAAAAATATCATCAAATATAAAAGATTTATATATATATTTTTTTTCTGAGATAGATTACGTGTTCATCCGTAGCTATACTTGATAGATAGTCCACTGTTTTCATTCAGTTGGTTTCTTACTGTGCATTATATTATGTAGAACTCCTGTAATGAGTCTATGATACGAAGCTTTCAGCTGGCCTTTACCTTAAGAAGCATATCTCTGGGAGGAGGAGGTACGCCTTTGTTTCCAAATTCGTACATATTATCGCTCTATCCGTTTCAACTCAACTTTCCAAAAACCTTCAAAATCATGTTATGCTAATTCCAAATAAGTGATACGATTCAAAATATATGGTTGTAAAATTTCAGAGTTTCCTATTGATTCTCCTGGTATATTGAGAATAATGATCTTAAATATGAATAGAACAGTTGAAAGTAATATATAAAGGTATATGTAACTCTATTCTTATTAGAGTTAAAAAGGAACAAAAAAATAGAACCAATTCTGATATTTATGTAGACTTATATCTTTAAATTTTAACTAACCCCATGATGGCTAATCTTCATTTGATCAGTTGCAACTTTCGAATCCATGTCTTCATTTGATGGAAGTCTTTTGTTTCTTGTTAGGGCCACTGCAGCCGTCACGCCGGAGGTCCCTCTTTATCCTTGCTACATCTATGATCATCTTCTCATCAAAAGCCTACAATATCCCCCCTCTTTTTCCTTGTGTTAAAGCTTCACTTACGACAAAAATAGTAAGGCTGCAGTATTGCTTGGGATTTTCTTGATTTACTTTCTTAATCTCATTATATGTGTGCTCGTCGCATTATCAGGTATAAACATACGGATTCAAATCTTAGCTAACTTTATATACTCTGAATTTGTTTTAGGTTGATCCATTTCTAGAGTTGGTTGATGATTGCAAGTTACAGATCACTGCTAAAACTGAACTAGAGCATCCAGGAAAAGTATACGGATCAAAAGAAGACAATGAAGATGCTTTGAAGTCACTTTCAGAAATAGAAATAGCAGAGAACCAGTCTAAAGAGTCACTTGCAACCATGATAGTGAAGTTTCTTGGCAATTTGTCTGATGTATGACTCCTATTTCCCTTGCTGTAAAGAATTAGGTGCTCGACACTAAAGACTAAATACTAATATTTAAGATAATTCCAGCAGGAAGAATCATCGAAAATAAGAAAGCAGTTGCTTAGTGATTTCATCCCTGATGATGGATGTCCACTTGGAACTTATCTGTTCATGGAGACTCCCGCACAAAAATGTGAATATGGATTAATAAATAATCAATCTCCCGAGAAGGCAATTTCTTTTTATCTTCAATTCTCCCTTCCTCCCATTTCTCTTTCTTGAATTTTACGCAACTGTATAATATTGTGAATGTGCAGGTTGAGCCTCCATTATTCACGGTAGATGATGATGTTTTGCCTAGTAAATTGGAAAGTAAAACAGGTCCTGATGCACATTTGGCACCTGAACCTCAAAATTTCCTGAGTGTTGATGATCTTCTTGATGCTGTGAGTCATTCTGTTGATTGATGTTATATGTAAATTTATTGGAATACATATAAGAAAATGTAGTTAAACTCAAATATATTTCTAATTTATTTTGCAGCTTTCAGAGACAACAAATCAAGTTGGAAGATCCTCAGTCTCAAGCCCTCCTGACATGCCTTATAGTGAAATGGTTGGCCAATGTGAGGCCCTTCTAGTGGGAAAGCAACAGAAGATGTCTACGGTAATGAGTGCTCAACAGATTCAAGAAAGTTCAGTGAGCAATTATGCAAAGGAGGTGCAGCCTCATTCTCTTGTCGAATCAAATTATGTGAAGGTACTAACTTGTATAGTGGCTCCATCAAATGTTTCGTATTCAAGCAAAATATTTATTTTGGTTCTTTTCCTAAGTACTATTGAAATAGTGCAAGGACATTTTATAAATTAAAATTTATGAAGTTTAAGATTTAGGATTTAAAGTTTAGGGTTTAGGACACTTCATAATAATGATAATTTCTCTGAATCATCATCCATAACCCACGTACACTTTGCAGCTACTTGCATCATCTGTTGACCATAACTATTAATGCCTTAATATTTTACCCACTCACTATAATTCCTTTTAAAACACTAGACTACAATACTAAATTAAGAGGATCGGAATTTTATTTTTTTGATTGCTTTTATTTTATTCCCCTTCCAAAACTTTGAACTTGTGTATTGATTTTATCATTACTCTCAAGAATATCCTATGTACGTACTTTGTAAAAAAAAAAACATAATTGAGCATATATATCTAAATCTTAAGCTAGTAATGCATATTGCAACTTGATTTACTGTTGAGATTATTTTGGAATTGCAGAGAGAAAATCCATTTATTGATCAAAATATGGGTGCTGTTTCTTGGAATCAATATGCTGGCACTACTCCGATGCTTTGTGCAACTGAGTACCACCAACAACCCTACTTTCAGCTTCCTGTATCAAGCCCATATGACCATTTCCTGAAGGCTGCTGGTTGTTGATACTAAAGAAAATGAAACTAAGAATTTTTTTGAGGTCCGAGTTACTACAGGGAGTAACAGAAGATTAGAATAATACTTATTGCACCTCTCTGCTTTCATGTATAGGATTTGTTGGCACTAGGTAAAGATAACAGCTGATAAATCCATGAGGCTATTAGTGCTAGCATAGCATACTACATTTTTGATTGTTACATGGCGCAAGTAGCAAAACATTGTTATTTCTGGAGATATTGGCATATTGCAACAAGTTCAAAATTTTCTTGCTATATTTTTACTGCATTTAATCAAATTTTTATATTTTTATTTGGAGTTAAATAAGCTCTTATAGCTAATGATTGATTAATTATCATTAACTTAAATGTTATTTATCATTTTATATCCACATGATATTAATAAGGTGAAAAATTTCATATGATCATGTTATTATGTCAAATTAACATATCACGTCATCATCAGTTATGATATATTAACATGTCATATTATCATCAATTATGATATTTTAATATGTTATGTCAGCTCTACGAGACATAAAATAATAAATGATATTTTGACTAAGAGCTTGTTTGGCCTTGCATTTTTTTAGCTTAAAAGCTATTATAAAGCTTTTAGAAAAAATAATAAATTTTAAAATTAAGCTAAATCTGTTTGGTAAATTTACTTTTATAAGTTCTTTTTTATAAATAAGTTGTTTGATAAAATAATTTATATAATATCTAATTGTGATTAAAATTACCATAATGGGTATGTAATAAATAATTTTTTATTAATCACAAATTCCTTGTTCATAATGGAAAAAAGTTAATTTTAGTTTTTTATTTATAAAAAGTATAAAAAGTATTTTTATATAACATAAAATTTATAATTAATAATAAATCATATAAAAATAAAAACAGATAATGTTGGAATTATTTTTGAAACAAAAAGAACAGTTCTCCTAAAAAAGAGGCGTGTTTAAGAACAACAAAAAGAGAAAGGCTCCTCCCTCTTTTTTTCAAAATTTTGTTCATTAAAAAAAAGTTACTTATTTTACTAAAAACTCCTCCAAATTTTTGTTTGCCCTGGTTTTTGCTTTTAAGAAGTAGATAAGCTAAAAAAAAATCAAGCTAAACAAGCACTAAGTTAATCATTAGTTATAAGAGCTCATTTGACTCGAAATAAAAGTACAAAAGTTTATTTAACTCAAAATAAAAATACAATGGTTTATTGGCTCAAAATAAAAATATAATGGCTTATTTGGTTCAAAATAAAATTATAAAGACTTAATCGAACACAACAAAAGTATAAAGATTTATTTAAATTTTTCTAAATAGTTTAGGGTCTTTTTAGATATTATGCCAAATAAAGGCAAGCAAAAATGATCTACACCCATATACATGGATACAAAAAAGGTGTGAGGCAGTTAACAAGATTTACTACTAAGTTGACAGGTCATGCATCCATCCAACTTTCACTATTTCAATCTTATGGTCAACAACAATGGATAGCACATACCTCAAACCCTATAATATAGCAAATATGGTTTTACAAGTTAAATAAAGTCTGATTAAGGAAAAAAGTAAGGATCTAATCTAATTTGTCGTTTAAAGATAACACAATTGATAGAGAAATTCATAAAACTAAATGGGATAAAACAATTGATAAAGAAATATTATACTAAGAAATTGAAAAATTCAAAAATGAAAAACACAACTATAGGATACTTTAAACCCACACATTTAGAGCAAAAGTTCAAAAAGACCATATTATCCACGTTTGAAAACTTCCAAACTCAACTAACATGTCAATTAATTGGAGCTCCACACGTCACAAAACTATCACTCCACATGGCGCAAAGATAAGGCACTGGTTTCCTTTTATATATAGTTATTGATACATGGTTAAATATTTAGGAAAATATTATTATTAATTTTACTAATTTTCATATCCATTCTTTATTTTGATCTCAAATTAGTAAAAATCAAATGGCACAATTGCTTTGTAATCAACTCTTATTTATCATTTCAATAACACACAAATATAAGAGTTTAAGAAAAAAAAACTTAAAATTTGTTAAGAATTAATTCATTTCTTTATAATTTCTATGTTTGTTTATCCATAGTTTTTACATACTAAGGGCAAAGATATTATGCAGGGCAAAGATGTAAAATAACACGTAAATACATGAGTGATATTTAAGGAGGTGATATTGATGTATAAACAAAGAAAATTGAAATAATGAGTTTCTATACTTTTTGTTTTTTTTAAAGTAATTTATTTCACTCTTTTATTTTTATTTATAAATTAAAATTTTATATTAATTGCAAGAGATTACAGAAGATGAAGAAATTAGTCATTTGAGCTGATTCATATTCAGACTAGTAGTTGCTGTTAGGAATCAAATGAGATGCCTTAAGAATAAGTTTTATATTATAACACATTAATGTTTTATTTTACACTTTAAAAAAGTATTAGTTTTACTTTTTATTAACTTTCTTTTTATATATATTTTGCAAAATATTGTTGGGCTATAGTTGCAACTAACATTTTTGCTTTTGTTTCAAGAAGAAAGTAAGGTGATTTTATTTTGTACTTTCCTTCACAATTATTTGATTGTGTGGATCCAATTAGCAAAATTTAGGATAATTTAGATTGCTATATGCTAACCATTAAGAAAGCATTACAATGGATGTTGTGCTATTAGATTAGTACACAGTAAAACTATCCTTTTGTTGATAGGAGGACAACTTGACAGATGGAGGTAAATAAAAATACTTATAGTGTAAGAGAACAAATCATACTTGGCATTTGCTGATATGCTAGATATGCTAAGTTGTTTATAATATTGTCTCCTAACTATTCGATCAACCTTAATAATTGGTTATCAACTGCCCTTCATATCAAACCAATAATAAATTATTTTTATATTTTATGCCTCGTAAATTATTAATTAAAAAATTAATTTTTTTCACTTGCTAACTAAATGAAATTTCTATTTTATTAATATTTCTCTAATACCAATATTGTAACTTTATTACTAATAAAGGTTGACTTTAATTTAGTTTATTATTAAGAAAGTATTATTAAAAAAATTGTAAAATTCGTGCAGTATTCGTGTGGAATTTGTTCGTTTTTTCATAATTTTTACATACAGAAGGTGAACATATAAGGTATACTTAATAAAAACTTATGGTGGCAAACTCACTTAACAAAAATCTAATTATTATATATATTAAAATGGGACCTAATTAGATTTGAATACTTCCAAAGCAACATATCTATCCCAACCTATAGCAAAATATTAAGCCCTTATGTTTTTATGTTGTCAAATTTGTACAAATCTAATGTGTTACTAAATAAAAAATGATAATAACTGTATGGTGTGCATGGCACATATTTGGTTTAGTGTATGATTAATCTACCTCTTCTGTAGTGATTTTGAAAGGCTTGGAAGCATTGTCAATCATGTTCTTTAACAACCTTCAACCTTCTGTAGTGAAATTTCATATTTAATGTTTATAGAGGTTCTTTTCACAAATTACCATTGATTATTGTTTTATGGAGAGGAAGTTATGTATTGTGGTTAGAGAATATTCATTATTCCTTAGAATAGGACACTGGTTATTCTGCAATTAGCTAAACAGGTACTAAATAACATACAAAAACATTATGTGCCTAATGTCCTCTTTTATGTTTTGTTAGTTGTGTATTAAATATTGGAAAAATAGCAAAGCAAATATTATCTTTTGTCCCATTACTGGTTCTTCCTCTGCCTGCTTATGGTCTCTGATTTCTTCTTTAGCTTTCTTTGTCTAAAACTCATCTCCATTATTTATTTTAGATTTTTAACAAAGTAGAGAAATGATGGCTCAATACTGCATGGTTGATGTAGAAATGAAGAAAATTGAAGGAGTGAGTTTTTATATTTTTCATTTTTTTGAAGTAACTTGTTTCATTCTTTTATTTTTATTTATATATTAAAATTTTATATTATTTTCATGTGATTGCAGAAGGTGAAGAAATAGGTCATTTAAACTGATCTACATTTGAAATAGTAGTTGCTGTCAGGAATCAAAAGAGATGTCGTAAGAATAAATTTTATATTATAACACATGAATGTAATAGTTTACATTTTAAAAAATTGTTCTTTTTACTTCTTATTAACTTTTTTTTATATTTTGTAAAATATTGTTGGGCTATAGTCGTGGCTGACATTCTTGCTTCTGTCTCGGGAAAAAAGAAGGGTGATTTGATTTTGTACTCTCCTCAGCAATTGCTTGACTGTGTAGATCCAACCAACAAAAATCAGGATAGTTTAGGTTGCTATAAACTAACCATTAACAGAGCATTTCAGTGGATCGTGAAACATGGGATTAGTACAGAGCAGGACTATCTTTTTGTTGGTAGGAGAACACCTTGCAATATGGAGGTAAATGAAATTTATATGTACTTCGTTCTTTACTGTCTTAATTTCTTTTGTATTTGACATTGTTTTCTATTTTCAGATTCCGAGGCATTTCATGATGAAGACATACAAGAGAATTGCAGATGACCCTTCACAACAAGAACGGCTACTGCAAATGGTAAAGCAGCATCTAGTTGCTGCAGTGATAGATGTGTTTAAGGATTTTCTGAACATTTAAGAAAGACGTTAATCATATTAAAAGAAAAGTTATCAAATGCTTTTTATATTTTTGTATTTTTGTATTTTTGATTTTAATTTATTTTATTTATCTTATTTTGGTATCATGTATTTTTTTTAATTAATTACGTGTTTTTTCATTAGGAAATATACTCGGGTCCAAAATTATCTCCTGCTGAATATTATGGATTGCATGCAGTTCAGATAATTGGATATGGGAGCGAAGGTGATCAACATTATTTTTATGTCCAAAGTTCTTGGGGCAAGGAATGGAGAGTGAACGGAGTGGCAAAAGTCAATAGAACCGTAATGATCAAGCACTCGAAGTCCAAAGAAAAATTCAAAAATTTAGTTTTTAGGGCCTCCTATCCAATACTGACTGACGATGGTTCTCAAGGGAGTTCTAGTTCATAGGAGAGTTCTCAAGGAGTAAGAAGTAGTGATGGCCCTTTTTTGAAGTACCGAAGCTGCTGCCATTTTTTTTTTTAAAGAAGCAGATATTTTCATTGCAAATGAACTTTACAAAAAAACTAACCTTAATTAATAGTAATGCAGATGATTGTGTTGATATGGCACTGTACGATTATATGGCATTGCTAATGTGGCACTGACATGTCAAATTGAAAAAAATTTAAAAAATATAAATATTCAAGTAGATTATTGTTATGCTTATTAATAAATCAAATATTTAAGTGTAAAAGATTTATGGTATTAAAAAAGATAAATAAATATTTTCTTACTTGTTAATTTGATCATAAAATATGTAAATTAATTTATCTTTTTTACAAAAATTAAATTTGAATTCTCTTTCTATAAAAAATTGAAAAACTTTCATACTTGAAGTCAAATTTAGATGAATAACTTATATTATGTTAAAATAAAATAATTGAGAAAGTATTATTAAAAAATTGTAAAATTCGTGCAGTATTCGTATGAAATTTGTTTGTTTTTTCATAATTTTTACATACAGAAGTTGAACATATAAGGTATACTTAACAAAAACTTACGGTGGCAAACTCACTTAACACAAATCTAATTACTATATATTAAAATGAGACCTAATTAGATTTGAATACTTCCAAAGCAACATATCTATCCCAACCTATAGCAAAATATTAAGCCCTTATGTTTTTATGTTGTCAAATTTGTACAAATCTAATGTGTTACTAAATGAAAAATGCTAATAACTGTATGGTGTGCATGGCACATACTTGGTTTAGTGTATGATTAATCTACCTCTTCTGTAGTGATTTGAAAGGTTTGGAAGCATTGTCAATCATGTTCTTTAACAACCTTCAACCTACTCGAGGGAGTTTAAAATTTATACAACCAGATGATAAAGACCTTTTTCTTGGTAATAATTACCAATAAACCTATTCATCACATAACCACAACAATATTGCATTTGTTACCCACTGCTTGGATTTGTTATGAATATTTATAATATGGGTATATTAAAATTTTGGCCTAGTCTTTTCTTATATGTGAATAGTCATACCCATGACTATGGTCATGTTAGGAGTTGGCTCTATGTCCAATATAGGTATGTTAGGAAAAATTAAGAATTGGAGCAACATAAATCCACTTCGTGATGATTATAATTTCTCTCAATCTTCATCCGGACCCCATATCCACTTTGCAGCCTCTTAGACCACCTACTAACCATAATTACTAATGCCTTAAATACTTTATCCATTAATTATAATTCCTCGAAAGTCTCTTGACTACAATACTAAATTAAGAGGATCTAAATTTTATTTTTTGGATTACTTTTATTTCATTTCTCTCCCAAAACTTGTACTAGTATATTGATTTATCATTACTCTCAAGAATATCCTATATACATACATTGTATGTCGAGTGGAAATATAAAATTAACACATAATTGAGCATATATATCTAAGTCTCAAGCTAGTAATGCATATTACAATTTGATTTACTGTTGAGATTATTTTGGAATTGCAGAGTGAAAATCCATTTATTAATGAAAACATGGGTGCTGTTTCTTGGAATACATTTGCTTGCACTGCTTGAATGTTTTGTGCAACTGAATACCACCAACAACCCTACGGACAATATATATGAAAATCTTTTTGAAGTTTTTAAAATACATCAAATGTTAACTTCGAGAATATGTACCTTGCAAATAACAAAATTAATAACGTCTTTGCCATTGCAATGGAACCATGTATATGTCGATGCTTTTCATGATAATGCAATGAGTTTACGAACACCATATAACACCTCAAATGGCATAGCCAGCTTACAAAAATATCATAATTTTAGCATTCTAATAATTTATAGAGATGTTGAGGGACTAAATTGAAAAAAATTTAAAAAATATAAATATTCAAGTAGATTATTGATATGCTTATTAACAAGTCAAATATTTAAGTATAAAAGATTTATGATATTAAAAAAGATATATAAATATTTTCTTGTTTATTTGATCATAAAATATGTAAATTAATTTATCTTTTTTACAAAAATTAAATTTGAATTCTCTTTTTATAAAAAATTTGAAAAACTTTCATATTTCAAGTCAAATTTAGATGAATAACTTGTATTATGTTAACATAAAATAATATAAAATGACTAAATATGTTGATTTAGTTATAACTTTTATAATTTATAAATACATATTCTTTTAAAATTATTCAACTCTTCTGTTTCATTTTTTTTTTTGGAATAGACCACCTAAGTTTGAACAAAGCATTGAAAACCAGTAGATCTGTGTTTCTAGCTTTACCTCTGTTTCATTTTTTTTTTTGGAAAAAAAAACCAGGTAGATAAGGAGTGCTCACCGGTGGATAGGGAGATGGAAACGAGGAATATAAGCAAATGGCACCGAGAGGGGTGAAAGGAAGTGAGGTTGTTAAAGCTTTAAAGAAGGCGTGTGGCAGACACAGGAAGAGAGAGAATGGAAAAGGACGTTAAAATCCTTAAGGTGGCGTTTGGTATCAGGGATGTAAGTCACATTCCTTGCAATGTGGCTTATTAAATTACATTGCAGTGTTTGTTTTGTAACAGATCACTGCAATGTAAGATTGCAATGCAATCACATTGCAGCCAATGGATGTAATGTGATTGCAGTCCAAAACCAATGCAATCACATTACATTGCACTCTGCAATGTTCTTAAAGATAATTTTACCCTTCAACTTTATTATCTTATTAAAAATATTTTAATATTATAATTAAAATAAATATATAATATAGAATAAAAATTAAAATAAAAAAAATATAAAAAATTAATATTTATATAATATAGATAAAACAATTAAAATAAAATATATAATATAAAAAATATATTAAAGAAATGAAAATAAAATATATAAAATTATAATAATAAATAAAAATAAATATATGACATTAAAAATATATTTAAAATATGATATTATATATAAATTAATATATAAAATATAAATATATTAAAATAAATATAAATATTATAATAATAAATAAAAATAAAATATTGACATTAAAAATATATTTAAAATATGATATTATATAAAAATTAATAATATAAATATAAATATATTAAAAATAAAATATAAAATATTATAATAATAAATAAAAATAAAATATATGATATTAAAAATATATTTAAGAAATGATATTATATAAAAATTAATAATAAAAAATATAAATATATTAAACTTATATTTTAATAATTAGGGGTAATTTTGACAATTAGCATTACATTCTCACTAAAGTACTTGTAAACCAAACACTGTAATGTTATCTTCCCTACATTTAATCATTATTTTACTTACATACCAAACACTGTAATGTTATTTTCCCTGTAATCACATTGCTTGCAATCACATTACTTGCAATCACATTACCTATAATCACATTGCATTATAATGTACCAAACACCACCTAAATGTGAAAAGAGAGTATGAGAAGAGGCGTTAAGTTTTGTTTATGTTGAGTAGTAATTTTTAATTACTCTTTAAGGCAAATAGTTATTAATTATTCTGCCTTTTCTAGCAATAATTATTTCACGGCTTTTTGAAAAAACCGATTAGCAATCTACAAATTCTGGTTCAGCAATTAAGTCCAATTATTAATAGGTCTACTCGGCACATTTGGACCCAAACACAATGGGTTCGAGCATTCATTAGACTCAAGCCCACTCAGCACCATTTTTTAATGTACTTGAGAGTCCCAATCAGGTTAATTGAGACCAAAATGTAAACAGCGTGAGTGGCCCATTTAGGCCCAAAAACCCCTTAACTATATAGGCTAACTGACACACTCCAAAAAGCCCAATTTTAAAAAGATTGAGAATCTTGAAAAGCGAATAAAGAGTGGTAATGACAAGCAGTTGGAAATACAGCTTAAATTGTGTCAAAAAGTGAAGGTATGGATTGAAGATGGAAAAGATGTTCGTTTAGGGGACTGGAAATCGGCTGAAATTGAGATACTGAACACTTTTCAATTGCTTAGTGGCAAGCCCGTTGTTTATTTGGTTAACTTGAGTGAGAAAGATTACCAAAGAAAAAAGAACAAGTTGTTGCGAAAGATTAATGTTTGGGTGCAAAAACATGGTAATAAACAAATCATTCCGTTCAATGGCTTGTTCGAGAGAAATTTGGTTAATATGGAACCTGAACAAGTAGCAAAGCATTGTGAGGGAAACAAAGTAAAAAGTGCTCTCCCAAAGATCATCAAGACTGGTTTCTCTGCAATTAATCTCATATAGTTTTTTACAGCCGGCGCTGGTGAGGTGAAATACTGGCAAATTAGAAGGCAAACAAAGTCTCTTCAGGGTGCAGGAAGCATTCATTCTGATTTTGAGAAAGGATTTATTTGTGCCGAGATCATGAAATTTGAAGATCTGAAGGAGCTTGGAAGTGTGTTGGCTGTTAAGGCTGCTGGAAAATATCGACGGGAGGGGAATATGTACGTGGTTCAAGATGGAGATATAATACTTTTTAAGTTCAGTGTTTCCGGGAAAAGGAAGAAGTGAGATATGCAATTTGTTAGGACCCGACCGATTGGGCAGTTTGTTATGCATTTATTGTTTGATCTATGAGCTTTATTATCTTTCTTGGCATAGGATTTTTCAAGTTCTATTATAATTTTGTAGAAACTTATAACCTTTGCTCCAATGCATCATCACTTACTAGCGTAACCTAAAACTTTGCAGAAAGCCAAGTCTTTTGAAGGCTTGACATACGTTGATTGATGTTGCAAAAAATAGCTATCAGGTTTTCCTTTGTAAAACTTTTCTCTCTTAAGAAGTTTCACTTCTGTTTTGGTGGAATTTCCTTTTGTTGTTGCTTTTGTCCTGCTGATGCTGGTTTAGGAGGATTTTGGGATTTCCTTGTTTTTTATGCTGGTTGGTTTTTTGAATTTTGATGTGTTTTGTGGTATGGATGCTAAGATTAAGGCCCTGCTGTTGCTTTTGCATTTTCCTGGGGTTTGATGCTTGCTGTTTGTGCTCATGAGGTTCTTGGATCTGTGGTGCTCCCTTCTCTTGCGTGGAGGGTGACTTAGAGGGGCTGCTTCATCCTTGGGATACATGAGTTGATCAGCTTTGTAGGATTATTCTGGTAGTTATTATTTCACATAGCTTGGCCACTTTCTATTGCGGTTGGAGTGCCTGGGTTTAGGAACTTTTATGTTTGCTGCATTCTTCTTCTTGTGGTGTATTTTCGGTGAAGGTGGGCATGTTATAACTTTGTGTGGATGGGGTGTATAGATGGTAGCCTTTTTGTTCTTTTGTATACAATATTCAAGAACACATAGTCAGCTGGACAAAATTACAATACAGCAAGTTCATGAGCAACAAGCATATGGACACAGCCGCATCAGGGGTCAATCTTCATTCAAGACCAGGCACATCCTCAATTTGGAAACATGATAAAATAAACAAAAAGCAGATAAACAGAGTCAGCCGAAACTCCCATGTTTCCAAAATCCAACAACTCAAGTACCAAGTTCCTTTCCTACTTTACTTTATCATCCTCTATTTCTTCTTCAAGCTCCATGTTCAGCTCTTCTAAATATATTGTTTGTTTTCCTTGCTCAATTTACTACTGTTTTAATTTTTTTCCTTTATCCTTTTCCCATCTATTATCTTTTGTGAGATGTTGTCATGAATCCAAATTGTGAATTAGTTCCAAAAAACTATGGATGAAGTGATGAACATCTTATGCATTGTACAAAGCTTTGGAAATTGCCCTTAGTACACACACACACACACACACACATATATATATATATATTAAATGCAAAGTATGTAGATTCTCATGACCATGAACACCTTTGACATCAACACTTAAAAAATGATCATCATCCTCCAATTTCCTGAGGCAATTCGAAAATATTTTTGGTCACCAAATTTGAGTTCGGGTCCATCTTAATTGATTGAAAGACACCACAATGAATGAATATTAAAAACTTGAAAGTTAAGGTGGCCTTATGGATGAATAATTAGTAAGGTCCTGAAGAAGTAGAACAAGACGAATACCTTGCATGAGGAATTCCATGGCATATTACTTCATTAACTGACCTGGAAAGAAAAGTCTAACATCTGTTATGTGGTTGTTAAGGGGCAAAGAGATTTGTGTTTAATTATTCTTGGTCCTAGGCAAGTTTTGTTCGATTAATTTCTTTGTTGTTGTAAGGTGCTTCGTTGCTATAACATAGGAAAGTTTCTTCTTTCCCTATAACGGATTCTTACATAAATAAATTCAAGGCTTATCTACGAAAAAGAAATGAAATGGATTTGCTTAATCAACATATAAATCTCAGAAATTAAAATGAAAAATATGTACAGAAGAAGTAGCCACGTGCAGCTAGATTTTGGAGAGAAATATGATAATTGAGAGGAGATGGGTATCCTCCGGCAAAGGAAGACGCATGTACAGAGTGAAACCAGAGAAAAGACAGACGACCATTGATAAATTGTTACGCCAGGACGGATCATCCGCGCTGCAGCATCCAAACCTCCCTTGCAATCTGACAATAGGAATATCAACACAAAGACATTTTAAAATTACTCAACAAAATATAAAATCGGTTTGAAGCTCCTCTGTATATTAGATATAAGCTAATAAATCTCGAACTGTTTCTAGCACAAACCGCAATGAACATTTGACCAAGCAAGCCATGACATAAAAGTAATAATTACTGTCTTTGAGCTTTATTTTGCTCTTTTTTGGGTATACAAGACAAAAAGGCTTGATGTTATATGTATTTGAGTGGCTGATCTGCTTTGCATTTGCCAATCAATGTACGGAAAATATACTCATCACCCGTAGTTCTGCTGATTAAATAGTTAACTACTTAATGGGGATCGTAAAGATCATCCAAGTTGTGAATGTAGTTCACAGGTAACAAAATTTATGTATTAATGTAGAAATTTTGTAAAGGGGAGGGCCAAAAAGGAATTCCACCTTTTATTATGGCTGAGAGAAGGGTGAATCGTGGGACCTACAATTGCTTATGGTGGCAACTATTTTTCAGGCATGATAACAGCCCTGAATTATAAAAATTCCATAAATGCCGGCATCTATATAATTAGGGGAAGCCAAACTACTACAATTTCCTGGGTTCTTCTGGTTATATAAATAATGGGTAATCAGTTGTGAGAAGGGGGCATCATATATCCATTGCGTTAGGCGTTTCACGTCATCAACTGCAATACCAGAATGGGGTTCTTGCCACCTCATCACCAGCGAGCTTTCGTGTTTGGTCTCTCGGCCATAAGCAATGTTCTGGTCTTTTCAAAAGTTGAATTATTTTTTTAGTTCACTTCATAAAAAGGTGGCTTGAATTTTGTGGAGGTTTCTTCATCATTTAGTCAACTTCCTCTCTACACCCATCTTTCCTAACAAAATTAGGTTAAAACAAACTAAAACAAGTGGAGATAAATTAAGAAAAAAAAATTTTAACTTTGGCTCAGTTGAGGGAAAGCAACATTCTTCTTCCTTAGCTCATTGTAATGTCTTTCCCTTTGGCTTCCCTTGAACCAAATGCCCCCTGATTAGCTGATTGCCAAATTAGGTCATAAACTAATTAATTTTTTAAGCTCAAAAAATTAAAATAAATAAGGACATTAAGTCTGAATAAACCGTTTCATTAAATTGAAACATCTAGTCAGTCAACCGCTACAAATGTGTTGGGCAGTTGGCTATGTGGAATAAAGTCACTAATCCACAAGGTAGATAACTCCTATACAAGTGCAAAAGAAAATTAACTAAAAAGCAAACACTGGAGACCTGAAATGCAAGGCTATTAAAAGTCTGAAAACAAATACAACCTAAACAGAAAATAAAAGAGTCACGTTAATCAGTAGCACGTGACTGTCTTCTTCACTTTATGATCCTGCTTGGCGGCAAGCTCTGCAGAATCAAAAACCAAATATTTCAACAGCATATCAAAGCAAAAATCACTTCACTTCATATCCCTTACTAATAAAAAAAGAGCATAACTTCCTATTTTTATTGGAAAACACTAATAAGATCCATCAAAAACGAATGCATCCTTAAAATACTATCTAAAGATATAGTTGTAAGAAATTTGAAAAAATAATCACAATCATATAAGTATTTATTGAAATGCAATTCTTACTCATAATTTCAAATTAAACATTACCAAAGTTATTATAAAAAAAATCCACAAAACCAAATTACATACAACTTGATAAAAAATTAAATAACAAACAGCTCCGACTTACCTCAAGTAGTAACAGGCTTAATCCTACACTCTAGCACCTCATGAACTCGAATGCCACGAACATACAAACCTTGAAAGGTTTCAATCTTTCCATTGTCAACATCTTTGGCCTTGAAAGTGAGATAAAACTTAGCACCAGAACAAACTTGTACATTTGCCTTAAGAAGCTCTAAAAACTTGAAATTTGTATGCTGCACGTAAACCAATAAAAATATCTTTTAACCAATGTATCAAGTATAGATTTAATGTGATAGCAAAAGGAGAAAACATACATTTTGGTCATTGAAGTAGCCTATAGTCTTCTCTGCATATGGAGTTAAATCCTCGTGCTCAGCCTGAACAAGTTTTACCGGAATAATCAAACCGATCGCAAAACCAGGATAAACATCAACATCATAGCCCTGTAACAATATAATCAAGTCAAAAAAAAAAAACAAAAACACTAAATTTGAGAAAAAGAACAAAAATGTAGAAAATTGGCTCATACCCCAGTGGCTCCCACTTGTGCACTATATTTCCTCATGTTCTCGGTACTCATCTCTGCTTCACCATAATATAACACATCTAATCTGGCCATTTCTTCTTCGGTATATGAAGCCATTGAAAAGAATTCAAAAATCCTAACAAAATATTGCAAAATCAAAATCAAATTAATGAGAAAAAAAAAAGTGAAAGGTCAAAAGTAGATGTAAAGGAAGTAGAAACAAAATGAAATCAATTAAATAAACTTTAGTCGCACAACATAACTGACGTTTTGAACATTTTTTCAGATAGCCAAACAAGCTCCACATAACCAAAAAGTTTAAAGAAAACCACGCATTAGAAAAAATTTCCTGATATCAAATCCATTATATTAAAATTAGATTATCAAAAAAACGATTTAATTTTTAGGTAAATAATGTTAGGATTAATAAGCAATTGAAAGATTAACAAAAAAAATTAACGCAGATCAGAACGAAATCATCACAAAAATACTTAATCATCAAGAGAATATACCTGATTGGGAGCTTTACGCAAGACAAATCACTTCGAGAGCGTCAACAAAGGCAAGCTCTATGTATAGCCCTTGACAAAAACCTAAACTTGAACGACCACGGAAGAAAAACGCGAGAATCACTCTAGTATATATATAGAATAGTACATATGTAAGGGTAGTAATATAGAGTAAAAATAGGGAAGGTTTTCCTTCTTCTGTGGGAAAATATCAGGGTATTTTAGTAATTGGAAAGCGAGGCCAAATCGGTTCCTTTTTGTACTGTAAACAAACCACCTTGACCCAATCCTATTTTAATTTTTATTAGGACTCGGAAGGTTCGGCCAGGCGGATGGAATTGCAACCCATTAAATCCACGTGATCAACCCGTTTTTGCAAATTCAAACTTGATGTTTTATTTTTAAATTAGTATTTGTATAAATTAATGATTTCTAGTCACTTTTTAGGGCAAATAGTTATTAATTATTTCAGGGCTTTTTGAAAAAACCTATTAATAATCTATAAGTTCTAGTTTAGGCTCCTTTTCGCAGTCCAATAAATACAATTAAGTCCAATTATTAATAGGTCTACTCGGCACATTTAGACCCAAACACAATGGGTTCGAGCATTCATTAGACTCAAGCCCACTCAGCACCATTTTTTAATGTACTTGAGAGTCCCAATCAGGTTAATTGAGACCAAAATGTAAACAGCGTGAGTGGCCCATTTAGGCCCACAAAACCCTTAACTATGTAGGCTAACTGACACACTCCAAAAAGCCCAATTTTAAATCCGAATCTCATACCCTTATTAAGTCCTATTAAAATGTCTAACTATGGAAGTATTAGATATGAAGGTATCATAGATGTAATGTCTAACTATAATATCAAAATTTAAGTAATTTAATTTGAACTTTATATTCACATCTAAAAATATGAAATCAATATTATAATTGAAACATAGATACGAAGGTTATGCCCGATCTAATTTGCTCTTAAGCTTGTTGGGAAGCTAATAATTATCATAACAAACAATCTAGGCCCATGAAGAGAAATCTCTCATATCCCCTTTTGATCACTCAAAATTTTCCTCTACTTGAAATGTTCTTGATAGGCCTTTAATGGAGGAAAAGTTTTGAGGCCAAAGATGTTCAAACATTGCAAAGTAGGGGTCGCCTAATGTGCTTACAATTTTAAGCCACTGCAAAAGGAAACCTACTTGAATACTAAAATAAAAATGCTCTCAAAAGTCTATGGATAACTTCTCTTTATGCAGGGGACTAATTAATTTTGAGAGAATTTCAATTTTCGATTCAATAATAATTATATATTTAGCTAATTAGACATGATATTTTTTATTTTTTTATGCACTTGACATATAACATGTCTTAATAATACGACCATGCGACTCTTATTATATGAACAGAAAATAATAAATAATATTAAGTTTGACGATTGTTAATTTTATATTAAAATTAAAAACTTGTGTAAATATAAATAAGGCGAAGATATAGGGTAATACAAAACAAACATAGTCCATGAAGAGAGTGAAGGAAGTGGTGGGCAAAATCCTAAAATTAGAATCATTCAATCTTATCTTAAACCTTGCCTAATTGAAAATAGAAAAAAAAAGAATTAATTAATGAATTTAAGTGACTATCAAGCATCAAGTTTTTATTTAGTAGCAAAGTTTTCTTTTTTGTAGCAAATTTTTCTTTATTGTAACAATGTATATATAGAAAACTTCTTAATAATGATTAAACTTCATTCAACCATATAAAAATAGAAAACCCCTTCATTTCACTTTTGCCAACTTATATTTTCTATTCTTTATTTTGATTCAAATTTGCAAGCCAAATGGCTCATCTTTAGCTTTCTTTATATTCTTACTGCTCCGATCTCGTTTTAACTTAACCAATTTATTATTTTCAGTAAGTTACATGGAAACAACTTTTATTGGAACTCATTTGTCAATCATTGAAAAGTATTCAATATCTTAATGTCAACCACTTTCCAATCACATAGACGAGTATCTTTTCCATCTTCAACCCATGCCTTGCCCTTTTAACACAATTCAGGCTCTATTTTAATTGCTCGACATTACTTCTCTTAATGCTATTGTCGACATCTTTATCTTCATTTTAAAAAATTTAACATTTTTTAACTGTAATTTTGCACTAATGGTCTCTAAATCCTTTCCAGGATCTACAAAATTATCAACATGGATAATGTTTGAATCTTCAAATGCACCTAAAACATAAAAAATACCAACAACTGCATGAATATGAGAGAAGAAGTGTAGCCTAATCTTTGCCGCATCTCTAACCAGCAAGCTATATCATGAATTTCTAAGAAAGTTGAAACCTCATTTTTGAGCTTGTATAATTGGTACAACCATTGAAAGCACACTGACTACACCTCATTAGACTCAATGGTACAAAAAGGAAAATTCTCAAAGCTTTGTGAGGGTACAGACATATAGCAATCTCTTTTTCTCTAGCCCTTTCTTCTTTGGTATCTTTTGGGTAGGTATCTTCTGACTCAGTATCTTAGAGGTATGATACCATTGAAAAGAATTCAAGAATCTTAGCAAAATATTACAAAATGAAATTAATGAGAATAAATAAAAGAGTGAAAGGATAAAAGTAAATATAAAGGAAGTAGAAACAAAAAAAAAAATCAATTGATTAAACCTTGAACATATCTGTTATCTGCAAATTTAATGATTTAATGCTCAAAGAAGAATATAGTGGTTCAATATAAGAATGCGCATGATTTGAGTTTCTAAACGTAAAGAAAAAGAATACAAACATTAGAATTTAATATCAAATATCAAATAAAGATAAAAGAAAGTGAAGGAAAACCACAAACGTATTCATAGGTTTAGCTTAAGGAAAGGAAAAGCACAGAGAAAAAAAAGTTAAAATATGCTTTTAGGCTTGATACTCTACAAAAATGATATATTTAATCCATGTACAATAATTTATGTAAATTGAACCTATGCACTTATCAAATTGTTAATATCAATTTAAATCTTAATATTATTAAAATTTTATCATTAAATTTGTTAACGTGACATTTAATCAAATTGATGCAACACTTACTGATTTGATGAAAAATACTGATGTGGACTATATCTATTTTTCAAGATCACTGCAATTCAAAACTTTTACCTTCTCCATCTGAAAAAGAAAATGAAAAAAAGAAAGCAAATTCTTAATTTAAGGAATTTTAACTTTCAACCAATAATCATATACACTTGTACCAATGTTTTATCTTTCTCTGACAGTTTTCGTTGTTTAGATTTATTTGGTTTGATGACTGAACTGTTTTTGTCACCCAGACCCTGCTTATCATAGGTATATCCCCTTAATTTGCCAAGCCATAAGAATTAATCAAATCATGTACGATGTTCTTCTCTTTCAATAACAACCATTTTACCCTCACGAAGTTCCAACTCTAGCAAGCAACTCTTCAGTGTTCCGATGGATGTTTCTACGAGTTCATCCACAAAGTATGAAACAAAGATGTTGCTTACACCTCTCTCTTGGGCCGGTTTCGAGTACGTGTTCTTGCACTGTTTCCTCCTAATAAGAAATATCATCATCATCGTCTTCGTCATCATCATCTGCTTGGTAAGAACAATACTTGGAATAAGGGAATTGCCTAAAGCAGAAGATGAGACTTTGAAAAGGCACGATTTTTAGATATTTTATTACATCTTCGAGGAAGTCTTTGCTAAGACTATCGGCAATCTTGATAGAAGTGAAGATGGCAACAACGAGGAGATATGTTAGGACCCGTACGTGCCACCACCGCCAACCCTCTCTGTTTACGGTGATACCCGTCGCTGGAGAATGCAACAATCGGCAGAGTTGGCACGTGCAGAGGCCTGGAGGATGCACTTCCGATTGGGTGACAGAGAGGGAGTAAGGGTGAGAATGAGCTGATGATGGTGGTGATGAAGAGGGTTTCGGTGGAGTTTTTTTATACGTTTTGAAGTGAGATAAGGCCGTGTTTGGTTTTTTACTAGTAGAATTACATTACTATTTTGTAATTTTTTCTGTTTCTTTTTGTAAATTGTACATTCATTAACAAATTATTAATACAAAAAGCTTAACAATTGTTTCTGTTTTTTTTTTTTTACTTATTCTTAGCTCATGCTACCTAGTTAACTTTGGGATCAAGGAGGACAAAGGGATTGACCTTGAGGTGCAGGTTGAGGAATGTGAGGCAGCAGAGACCACTGAGGAAGTTGCAGAGGAAAATGGTGAGCACAAAATAAATACGGATGTGGTAGATATTGAATGTCAATAAATTAAAATTACATAAACACAGGACTTAATAAAAAATTAAATAAAAACCATTATTTCTCATTGTAATAAATTAAATAACAAACACCATAATTGAATTACCTCAAGAAGTAGTAGGCTTAATCCTACACTCTTGGACCACTTCGTTAGGCTCACGATTTTTCCCTGGAATGCCTATCCAATACTTTCCTTGAAAAGTTTCAATTTTTCCGTTGTCAACATCTTCGGCCTTAAAAGTAAGATAATACTTGCCACCACAACAAGCTCTACAAACTTGAAATTTGCATGCTGCAAGTATACCAACAAAAATATCTTTTTAATTTTGTAAAGAACACATAACAAGTATTGATTTAAAATGATAATAAAAGGAGTAAATGTACATGTTGTTCATTGAAGTAGGCTATAGCCTTCTCTGCATATGGAGTAAGAATCTCGTAATCAGCCTGATTGAGTTGTAAAGGAATAATCAAACCGATCGCAAAACCAGGGAACTCATCAACATCGTAGCCCTGTAACAAATTAATCAAGTTAATTACAAAATCAAAACACTAAATTCGAAAAATGAACAAAAATTAGAAAATTGGCACATAACTCACTGGCGCTCACGTGTGCACTATATTTCCTCATGTTTTCCCTACTCATGTCTGCTTCACCATGGTATAATTCCTCCTCTCTGGCCTCTTCTTCTTCTTCTCTCGCCCTCTCCTCCTCTTCGGTGTCTTCTGATTCGTTATTTTCTTATTCTTGGTAAGTAACTTTTGGGTAGATGTTTTCTAGGCGTGAAGCCATTGAAACGAATTCAAGAATCCTAACAAAATATTATAAAATCAAATTAATGAGAAGAAATAAAAGAGTGAAAGAATAAAAGTAGATATAAAGGAAGTAAAAATCAACTAAGTAAACTTTGGGTGGAGCTGTTAGCTGCAAATTTAATGATTACTCGACGAATGTAGTGGTTCAAAGTTAATTAAATATATGCATATAATCGTTAATAGGTTCATTAGAATTTAAAATCAAATATCAAATAAACATGAAAAGAAAAGTGGACGAGAACCACAAGGATCTTTCAAAGATCAATGAATAACTGACTAACATCAATCATATGACTGTTTACACTTTTCAAAAAAAAAATCATATGTTTATTTAGGATCAAACTTTATGATCAATGTCAAAATCAAAGCATATTGCATTAATTCAAAATCAAATCACAATGAAATCCAACTTTTAAGCAACCAAAATATGAAAATTGAGATAAATTTCGCAAACTCTTTCCTAAAATCCCAACATTGTTCAAAATTAAAAAATCTTTCAAAAATCCATGAACAAATAACTAACATCAATCAAAAACCCAAAATTCAAGAATTTTTCAAAAATCTATGAACTAGTAACTAATATCAATCATACGACTGTTTATGGTCAAACTTGATGATCAATTTCAAAATCAAAGTCTGCTATCAAAGATAAACATCGATTGCATTGATTCAAAATCAGATTATCACAATGAAAATTAAATTTTTGAGCAACCCAATGTCTCGATTCATACACAACCGAAATATAAGACCAAAATCAATCGTGTACACCTAATTGATTGGTAAAGCAGATCAAATAAGAGATATACCAAAAACCTGATTGGGAAGAAGCGAAGAGCGGACTGCAGTTGCGGTAAGGAAAACCTGTTTTGGCAATGGCAAAACTCTCATATGAATAAAGTTAAAAGGTTTAAAAAGCTTCTGAGCCTATCAATCCAAAACTAAAACCAATCCGGTGCAGCCAGACCCAAATAACTTAATAAATCTTCCCCTGAGTAATTAATAAAATAAATATTTGTGATTGTAATGGATCCTTACCTGAATTTTAAAAGCACGTGTTTAATTTTGTATCTTCCTCTAGTTTATTGCTCAAAAAGTTTATCTCGATTGTGCAATGATTAAAGGTTAAGATTACTTACTCATATTTTTTAAACTCTTTGATTTACATGAAATGTTGGTAAATTTTTCATCTGGAAATTGATTTTGTTTTTATAATAGACATTTTAAAATTTGCATGAGAAATTGAAAACCCTTATAACACTTCTTATAATAAAATCAATCAACAATATAAATTTTCATTCGAATATATTATAAGTACAAATAGCAAAGTTTACAAATAGCTAAGTTTTTGTGTAAAGTAATTTCTGAACATAAGTAACAAATTGCATGATTTGCATCGAATATTTGACTCATTGTAAAATGCATGATTTTTTGTTTAAAGACTTAAATTGTACAAGAAAGAATGATTATAGTTCTAAGAAATTTGAAAAAGTAATCATACCCATACAAGTATTTTTTGAAATTCAATTCTTACTTGTAATTGCTAATTCAAGAATCCTAACAAAATATTAAGAAATCAATTAAGTAAACTTTAGTCTCATAACATAACTGACGTTTTGAATATCAAAAGGTAATCAAGATTTTTACAATCACAAAGTTTAAAGAAAATCACGCATAAAAAATAATGCCTACTATCAAATTCACCAAGGTTATCACAAAAACAATTAAAGTTTTAAACAAATACAGTCAAGATTGAAACACAACTGAAAGATCAGAACAAAATCATCGCAAAGACCCTTAATCATCAAGAAAATCAAGAACGGGATATACCAAAGACCTGGTTGGGAAGGTAGAGATGAAGGCTTTAAATTCTCATGACAAAACCTGTTTGGCAAAGGCAAAAGGTTGGGTAATAATTTAATTAATTTTTCCAATTAAAGATTTCATCAACTTTTGAGCCCATCAATCCAAAACCAGTCCACCATCGCAAGGCCCAAATGACTTCTACTCTGTATTTCTTTTCAGGCACCAAAACGGCGCGCTGCGCAAGTGTTCCAGTGCGAGGACTTAATCTTCAACCAACTAATCTAATCCATTTTCGAGCTCATTCTCTGTCTGCCTGTCTGGAATCTTCTTCGATTGTTTCAAAGAGCAAGCAGATTCACTTCATTTCTCTTTACCACCAGTTTGCTTCAGATCTTCTCTCCGTAAGTAGCTATTCTAACAAATTTTGGGATTGGTCCTTGCTTAAATTTTGAAACAATACAGAAAAAAAGTCAAATCAAACTGTAGCCCCAAGTTTTGTGAAGCTCAGTTGAGTTTATTTGGTGTTTGAATCTAATTGAATATCTGGGATCTTGGTTATTTCCTTTATTGCGGAAAGATTCTTGCCGTTTGATCAATTTATGTGCTGATTGATGTTTGTTGTAATATGGGTGTGCAGAATTTCTGAGAAGTCGTCTTTGGGTAGTGAATATTAGTAATGGAGGATGTTAAGGAGGAGCCAAGTCAATCCCATGGTAATTTTTCAAGCTATAACATTTCTTTCTGGATATTGGATTCTTTGAATTTTTGGTGAAGCACTTCTCGGAATTTGGAAATGTTTGTTATTCATAAATTTAACTTTTTTATCCGAAGTGATAGGGTTCCCGTTGCATTGTATCAATGTTTTCTCTTTGAATGACAGTTTTCGTTTTGTAGATTTATTTTCCAATGGTTTGATCACTGAGTTGGTTCTGTGTATTATATCAATAATGTTCTTCATTTTAGTTTTTAATACTTACTTCATAGGTATCATGTTATGTTCTTCACAGGTCAAGATGATGAGAATGAAATTGTCACTGAAAATACTGCATTTGTGCATGGGGAACCACCTCAAGATGCTAGTGGACCTCCAAAAGTTGATTCTGAGGTGGAAATTTTACATGAAAAAGTAACAAGGCAAATCATTAAGGAAGGGAATGGTCAGAAGCCATCAAAGTATTCAACTTGCTTCTGTAAGTACCTGAAACTTGTGAATTGTTGCTTCTTATCTCTCTTTGGCCATACCTTTTGTTGATTATATGAAAAGCTGAATTTTTTTTATTACAAACAATCGCCAATTATTGGTATAAAACCAACATTTGTTATGGTTTGATCTGGTCTAACTTTTAGTATAATGTTTGGTGTTGATTACACCTTCACTGCCTCCAACTGAATGCATGAATCTTGTATCTGGGCTTTCTTCCAGCATTTTGTTGAAGCTATACTAATGAGTAGTCATTATCCTACTAACTTGAGGTTATATTACATGTAAGTCAGTGGTGGGATTGATGGAGACAGCTTAACGGACTTTGGTTAGTTTTAACTGAGCTTAGAGTGTAATGTCACTGGCTAACCATGGCAATTTAGTCATGTACTAGTTGATGAGAAACTTTGCCGGTTCTTTTAATTTAGAACATTAACAGAGCAAATGCTACTCTGGTAATCGTAGATGTTTAATCCAATAATTAATGTTGAACTTCTACTGCTATTTTCTTTGCAAAGTTGTTACTTAGAAGTCTCATGGGAGGTCAAGGAGTTTTGTTGTTTCTGTTATGTATCCTATACATCTGAGTAACTTCAAATATGAAATAGTGCACTACAGGGGATGGGCTGAAAGCACCCAGCATAAATTTGAAGACACATGGCATGAACAACAACCACTTGAAATGGTTTTAGGAAAAGGTATCTGTTTGTTTTTTCTCTTTTCCTTTTCATTTATATGGTTAAAATACATATTGACTGTTGTTTCAGACGTGTTTACCTGGAACCGTTTATATAACTAATCATGATAAGTAACTGCTTTAATGGTGTCTTGTCTATTGGGCATCTTATCAAATCTTAATGGTTTACGGTGGTGGCAGAGAAAAAAGAAATGACTGGTTTGGCTATTGGTGTCTCAAGCATGAAGTCGGGTGAACGTGCGCTGTTACATGTGGGATGGGAATTAGGTTATGGAAAAGAAGGAAGTTTTTCTTTCCCGAATGTTCCACCTATGGCAGACTTATTATATGAGGTTGAGCTTATTGGTTTTGATGAAACTAAAGAAGTAAGTTGCTCTCTTGTGGTTTTACAAGAAAGCCAAGTAATTTTACATGTGGATCTTTAAACTGTTTAAATCAGCTTTTTCCATATGATGCTAATGAAATGCATCTCTTGGTGAGGCACTATTTCAATAGGGAAAAGCTCGTGGTGACATGACTGTAGAGGAAAGGATTGGTGCAGCTGATCGAAGAAAGATGGACGGGAATGCTTTATTTAAGGATGATAAGCTAGAGGAGGCCATGCAACAGTATGAAATGGTTACACACTTCTGTTCCTTAAATACTAGCATCTGACATCATACCAATTTTTCTTTTTTTATTCTCTTTCTTAGTTATTTTGGCTAGTTCTTGTGGTTACTCCGCTCTTTTTCTCACGCTAGGCCATAGCATATATGGGTGATGACTTTATGTTCCAGTTATTTGGGAAGTATAGAGACATGGCTTTAGCTGTCAAAAATCCATGTCATCTCAACATGGCAGCTTGTCTGATAAAGCTCAAGCGCTATGAAGAAGCCATTGGACAGTGCTCCATGGTAAGCACACATTCCAGCTGACAACATCCCTTTTCTATTTAAATATCTTCTGAAAGTTTGCTGTACTGTAATTTTGCACGTCACCATGTATAGGTTTGTATGGAAATCTTGAAAAATGCAGGCTTAGTTATCTGTAATTGTCTCCAAAGGTTTGATCCTTGTTTTGCTGGACTGTGAACGAGAAAGCGATTAACTTGTATGGGCTCAGTTCATTTCTTGGAAAGAATTGGTGTAATAAATTAGATTGCTGGTATTTTCCATCTTTTTTCTTTCATACTTCCAAGAGAGTGACTTTAGGTCTTTTGTGTCTCAATCTGGTTTTTAGGAAATTAACAGCTGTTATGAAGCAGCTTGTGTAATGATTTTATTGGCTTGGTTGAGTTGGATGTAATATAGTAAAGCACATTTAAACCTAGACAAATGTATATGTCTTTAGCTTAGTGGCTTCTTACAACACTCGGCCACTTCAATTGAAATTCCACTGCTTGAATGTATATGTCTTTTGTTGAGTGGCTTCTTCCACACTTGGCCAGTTTATTTCTTTGTGATACTTGGATTGAAATTCATCTGCATGTTTGTGGACGTGATTTTTGGTTTTTTAACAAGATCCTCACTTGGCTCTCAGGTATTGGCAGAAGATGAAAACAATGTGAAAGCTATGTTCAGACGAGGAAAGGCCAGAGCGGAACTTGGGCAAACAGATGCTGCACGGGAAGACTTTCTAAAGGCTCGCAAATATGCACCTCAAGACAAAGCAATTGCAAGGGAGTTGCGCCTGCTTGCAGAACATGACAAGGCTATATACCAGAAGCAAAAAGAGTTTTATAAAGGAATTTTTGGACCAAGACCTGAACCTGAACCCAAGAGAACCAATTGGCTAATCCTCTTGTGGCAATGGCTTGTGTCACTATTCTATCGCATCATCAGGCGTGAAAGAGTCAAAGCTGATTAATTTAAGCTCCGAATTACCAAAAACGAATACTTAAATCTAAGCTGCCAATTATTTTGTGAGTTATTGCAGCTCTAGTTGACTTTCTGCTTTGACATGTTAGATGTTTCTGTTGATGTTGAATATGACTCTGCTACATGTTTCAGTGCTAATACACGCTTTTCTGAAACTCACCAATGCATGCGGATATGTGCATGGAATAATCTTCCTTCCTAATGTTCAAAGAGATTTAGTTACTTTTTTTGTCATTCTTCTCAGGGGAGCTGATATCTCTGTAATAGGCATTTGCAACTGCACTTTTTTTGCATTGCTGAGTGCAGACTCTTTGTGCCTTGATCTCTAAAGAAAGCAATGCATTGAGGTTTTCATGATTGTACACAAAGGCAAATGACCTGTGAAGGTGAATTCAGCCATTGAATTGAATTAAAGTTATTTCTCCATTTCCCATTCCTTTAATGAATGAAAAAGAAGAAGCTGATAGTGGATATTCTATAATATCTGCTTGTCAAGCTTGTTAAACAATAGTAGTATATTATGTACACCTCCAGACATGGCAGAATCCAAATTGCAATGAAAAAAAAAAGGAGAAAGTGATCAACAACAGTATCCCATTTCAACTTTGAGATGAAACCAGATCTCCGATCCATCCTTAAAAGGCAAAAAATTTAAAACCCAGAAAGCTGAAAGTGTCTACCATGATTGTCTGGGCATGGACATCCAAGCAACGTAAGCACAAACAATCTTTTGAGACATATACACATACACAGCAAATGACAAACTCATTAACATCACATCTTTCCAGTCACCCTTCCGTTGTGGGCTCATATTTTCCTTCAATCCTCTGCCAAACTTCTGCACACCAGTGAAAACTAGTGCAAACAACTGCCTCTTCTCATCCTTTTCTTTCTTTGCTTTTGTCATCGATCTCTCTATTGGTTCATTGTTTTGACAAGATAAAACAATGAGAATTCTGGGACAGTTCCTGGTCCTGCTCCTACTTTTCAGTTCTTGGGCTGAACTGCTCTTGTAGTAGAAAGAATGATGCACAGAGAGAGCTGCCAATGCCATTGATGTGAACAGAAAAAACTCTGAATGCAGAAGTATACAAGATTGGTTTTGATCATGGGTGCCTTTGAGACAGCAAAAGAAGTTGTGTTTGACCAAACTTTTGGGAAAAGATAAGCAGTCAGTGTCGATGTAATAATGCAAGAAAATATCTTCCATGGGAAAGCAAATGTTTACCTTAGAAAAACGGATAAGACTCTGTTTGGTCGGGTGGGACAAGCAACCGAAGGAATTCATTTCATCTTTCAGGTTATGCTTAGGCTGATTTTGGGCTTCTGGCCCTTTTGTACGTGTCTTGGTCCATTCCATAGAAAACTTTTACTTCTTATTGGGCTCTTTTTCTTTTAAGATTTAATATTTATCAAATTTTTTTAAAAAAAATTTATTAAATGCTTTGCTCATATTATAATTTTTTTATTTTATTTAATAAATTATTAATAATAAAATTAAAAAAATTAAAATTTATATTTTTTAAGAATTACTTTCACTTTTGTTAGTTTTATAATCTGTATTTATTAATTTTTATCATCGATTTTTCTTAAATTGATAAAATTGATAAAATTCAAATTCTTATTTAAATAAATAATAAATTATTTAATTAAAAAACCAAGAAAAATAAAAATAAAAAATGAGATCATTGCATTGACTCAAGTTTATGGGCAATGAGATGAGATTTCTTCTTAATCTCCTGGCCCAAGTCTTTTGACTGTGGGTCTCACCTGTACCATCACAACTTACACGTGCACTTCTGTTTTAGTATTTCATCTAACTTCGCAAGGAGCCCACTTCGATCTGACGGCTGTTAGCCACTCCCATAACAAGAGTCAACAAGTAAATTTAATGACGTCAAAAGCTTCAGCATGAGTCAAACCCATTTTCTCCTTCCTACGTGGAACAGCAAATTGATCAAAAAAGTGCATCCAGGAAGAAACTCGCCATGATTCTCGAACACGTGTCCAGATCAGTCAAATTCCGACACGTGTCTGAAAATCTCGGCGAGTATCAGATTTCATGTACACCAACAAGTGTCAGAACTTTGGAAGACAAAGCCGCAGACTGTGCACACTCAGCTGCCATTAATGGCCAATAGCTAAATCTTATTTAAAAAAGCTTTCAGGTTACTCCCAAAGAAAGTAGTCAGTGACAGCACTGGAACCAATCACAACGAGCCACCTGTAGCATTGAGGATAAAATAGTCCACCTACTTTTTCTTGTCAAGAGATACTCAGCTTGATTGCTGAAGGACGTGGTTTTCTGTTGAATATTTCAAGGCACTAATAGACCTACAAATTCAATTAAAACATTGTATTTAGGTTTGCTTTCGAAGCAATATCTTAAATTAATATAATAATAACAATCATTATGGTAACATTAAGATTACCATAAATGATTATATTAAACAAATAATGTTTTTACACCAAATAAAACTATGATTTAAAAATAGCACTTTAACATACCATTTTCAATAGAAAAGATTTCTCCAATAATTACTATTCATTATTGACGGATTTTTAATAAAATATTTTTGAAATTTTTTAATGATATATCTAATTAATAAAAAGTTATGAAAATCGATCAAGGTATAGCCCAAATTAAATAAGTTGATAACAAAATTTTTTAAGAAAACTTCTATAAATAATGAGTTCTTACCAACCTTTAGTCGTAATGGAACACAAATAATAGTAGTTAAATGTCCTAAATCACAAATTAGGATTTTACCTACCTTGTTGTCTTTCTATGAAGAGTATGGATTACCTTCCAAAAGCAACACCTTAACAATTCTCCTAATGCAACTATAAGCATTCCTTACACAAAATTTGATAAGAGGTTAACCTATGTGGTATGGAGACTTTAAAAACATAATAATAAACTGGTCCACAATAGAAGGAAATTCAGAAAATTTTATTTTATTGGCATTGAAATGTTGTGCAAAATAGTGAGATGGAGAGAAGTGATTGGGTTGTTGAAAAGAAGTTTGACTACTCTTGCCTGCAGCAAATCCAAACCCAAGTTCAAAAGTCAAAGTTGAAAAAACCATAGGGCAAGCAAGCACCACTTGCACTTTGCGTATCCAAACTCCCCCCCTCTCTCCAGTGGTTAAACTGCGTTGACTGAGATAAACTCCTCCCTTCAAAAAAAGCAATCCCTTGTTCCCATTATGCCCCCATCTAAATCCACAATTTCCACATTCATTTCTTCTCTCTTTACCAGACTGGGGGTGCATCTGTAAATTCAATTTTATGTTTGGACACAAAGTTGAAATTCCTGTGCTGGTACTGCCGCTGCTTTCCTCTCTTTACAAAATTTAGAAGCTTCTCTCTCCATCTCTCCAGAAACTCAAAAATTAGGGCTTCTTTTAAAACCTTAGCTCCTTGGTTTCTTGGTGCATTCCGTAAATATGAATTGAATTTTGGGCGAATTTTGGCGCATTTTGAGGCTTCATTTTCATTTTCTTTCCTTTTTGTTGGCTTTAAGAGTTTCTTTCCGGAACTGGAACGAAGGCTCCGAGGGAATATTGGGAGCTTCTCTGCCGTAGATGTAAACTCGACATGAATTTTGGGCAAATCTCCAGGTATTCCGATTCGGAGGCTCGAAGCTTTCTTTTTTATTAATTAGTTTGTCTTCCCAAAAAGCGTAGCTTTTTTTGGACACAAAATTAGGGTTTCAATCTCTGTATCTCTTATTGCTGTTATGATTTTTTTATTGCTTTCAGGAAAAGATTAGTGCTTTGACATACAAAAAATGAAGCGATTGAGGTCGAGCGACGATCTCGACTCTTACGAAAAAAATGCGAATAAAGAATCGAATCAGAATCGATCGTCATCTCATCGAACCAGCAGTAGCAGTGGTTTGTATTATAAACCATCCACAGCCTCCGAAAGCAACGCCCGCACCAAAAGCAATTTGATCTCATCTTCTTTGTCACGGTAATGAGATCCGATCGCTGGCATATGAAAGCGTGGCATGGAGAAGGCCAGGAGAGGAAAGGAGAGGCTGGTCCGGAAGCGATCAGAGCACGATTTTGAGATTCTGATAGGCGAAAAGTAGGGTTTGATCGGTACAGGAGGAGTGGTAGTAATAGTAGCAGCCAACATAGGTCGGAGAGCTTCTGCGGGCCTCGCAGGGATTTTCCTAAGGGATTCCGATCAGAAAGGGATCGCACTCGGCGTGACAGTGGGAGCGGGAGCTCGTGGCGCAGGTTTGGAATTGATGAGAATAGAGGGAGTAGTAAGGTGCAACTGAGGGAGGTTAGGGATGTGAAGTCACCAACGTGGTCGAGGGATTCTTTGGGGGCAGGGAGGTGGTTGGGGAAACAAGGGAGAGAGGATTTGAGGAGGAGGAGGAGGAGGAGGAGCTCAAAGTCTAAGTCTGAGTCAAGGTCGCCAACATTGTCAAGGGATTCAGGTAGTGAGCAGTCTAAGAGTATTGGTGGCGGCGGTGGTGGTGAACCTAAGAAGAGTGAGGAAACCAGTTGAGAGTGAGACTAGTAGTGAAATGGAGAAGGTGAGTTTGATCCTGAGCCTCAAGCTGAGACTGAGCCTGAATTGGCTACTGAGGGTGGGGTCGCAAATGAGGGGAAAGAGTGTAGTCATAGAGAAGTGGAGAATGAGCCTGGTGAGATGAATTCAACTGTGGAGGTTGTAGAGGAGGGAAATAAGGAGAATCGGGGAATGAAAAGAAAGATGAAGGGAAGGAAGATGATGAGTTGCAAGATTGTGGAAAGCGCTTGAATGGTGGAAGTAGTGGTAGTGGGGATAAGATGGATGATGTGGGTGGTGATGAATTTCGAAAGGAGGAAGAAGGTATCAAGGTTAGTGGTGAATGTGAGGAAAATAATAGTAAAGATGCAGTTGTGCAGAAGTCATCCTGTTTGGAAGGGAACTCTAAGGAGGACAAAGGGATCGATCTTGAGGTGCAGGTTGAGGAATGTGAGGCAGCAGAGTCTAATAAGGAAGTTGCAGTGGAAAATGGTGATCAAAACGTGAATATGGATGTGGTAGAGATAGGTTTGAGTCAGAATGTCAAGGATAAAGGGAAAGGTGTTGCTGTTGAATCCTCAAATGTTACTGATTCTGCAGAAAATAGTGTATGGATTGAAAGGGAATCAAAAAATGTGGAAGTTGATATGGAAGGGCCTAGTACCAGGGGTTTTGAGTTGTTCTCTTGCTCTCCTGTTAGGAGAGTGGAAAAGGCAGAGCAATCAGGTCTTGATAAGCCAAAAGATGAGAAACTGGCATTGGAGTCACTTGATCTTTCTCTTAGTTTGCCAAATGTGCTGTTGCCTATTGGTGCTCGAGATACAGATGCAGTTCCTGGCTCCCCTAGCCATGGAAGGAGTGGACAGTCCTTGACCAATACATTTCGTACCAACTCTGATGGGTTTACTGCATCCATGTCTTTTTCCGGTTCTCAGTCATTTTACCATAATCCAAGTTGCTCTTTGACTCAGAATTCCATGGATAACTATGAACAATCTGTTCACAGTCGCCCCATATATCAGGGAGTTGATCAACTTTCTCAAGGAGCATGGCAGTCTCAGAATGAGTCAAGGCATAAAGATGTTCCCATGTTTCAGAGAATTTTGATGAATGGAAATGTCTCTTTCAGTCAATCTCAAGCATTACAGGGTATTGCAAATAGTCCGGCTGTCCAAGCACAAAATATTCACTCTTTAGAAGGAAGCTCGAGGATGCCCAATGGACTTGAGAAGCAGTTAAGTTTTCATAAACAGAATGATGTCAGGTCTCCTTCGCAGAGTGTTGGATCTCATGAAATCGGTTCAAATTACAGCTTTGAGAAGAAGCGAGCCATGAGGGAGAAGCATGGTTTATATAGGAGCAGTAGCCTGAAAGAGCAAGAACAACTTCTGATAGGTGGAGCTGATTTTGTTGAGACAATAATAAGCAGGATGGTTTCTGAGCCTATCCATGTCATGGCTAGGAAGTTTCATGAAATGACAGGACAATCAATAGCATGTCTAAAAGAGAGCATTCGCGAGATTATGTTAAATGCAGAAAAGCATGGACAACTTCGTGCATCTCAGGAAGCCCTACGGAGCCGGTCTGATTTAACACTGGAAACACTGCTAAAATCACATCGGGCTCAATTGGAGATCTTGGTTGCGTTGAAAACTGGTCTGCCTGAGTATCTTCAGGTGGACAACAGTATTTCATCTTCTGATTTGGCTGAGATCTTTCTGAACTTAAGATGCAGAAACGTTATGTGTCGGAGTTCTGTGCCTGTGGATGAATGTGATTGCAAGGTTTGCTCAAAGAAGAATGGTTTTTGCAGTAATTGTATGTGTCTTGTGTGTTCAAAGTTTGACATGGCATCTAAAACTTGTAGTTGGGTTGGTTGTGATGTGTGTCTTCACTGGTGCCATGCGGATTGTGGATTAAGGGAATCCTATATTAGGAATGGACATAGTGCAGCTGAGATGCAGTTTCATTGTGTTGCCTGTGATCATCCTTCTGAGATGTTTGGCTTTGTAAAGGAGGTTTTTCAGAATTTTGCAAAGGAATGGACGCTTGAAACTTTTTCCAAGGAACTTGAATATGTCAAGAGGGTCTTCTCTGGCAGCAAAGATGTGAGAGGGAAACGCCTGCATGAAATTGTGAATCAAATGATTGTTAGATTGGCCAAAAAGTCTGACCTTTCTGAGGTTTATAGTCAGATAATGGGCTTCTTGACTGGTAAGTGTTTTTTCCCCCTAATGAGGAATTATGTTATTTTTTCTTAGGATAATTATTAACTTGGTTAAAAAGCTAATTAAGTTAAAATGTTACCATTAATTTTCAAATTAGTTATGTGTTTGCTCTTTCCCCCTCATATACAAATGCTTACTAGATGTAGTCTTGTTCCCTTTAGAATTTGTATAAACTTTTCCTGAACGTATGGGATTGATTTGAATTTTTCATTGCATATATGGTTTTGCTATATGCTATTCCAGATTTTAGTGGTTTATGGAAAGCTTAACCCTCATTCTTGTAAGAACTTGTTTCTACAAAGTTGTGCTTTATATTGTGTATGATATGCACGGTTGAGAACCTCTTACCTAATGACTCTATTTTGCATTCCCATTTGCTTTATATTGTGTATGGTGCGGGGGAGACATGAAATCTCCATTTGATGTGTTAATTTTTTGCTCTTTTGCAATGGCCCAACAAAAACATGGGGGTTCCAATTAACTGAACAGTTATTAATATTTTATCTTAACTGTGTTCATGATATATTTTATTTGTTATGATCTTTTATTTTGTTTGTGTAAATGGCACATTCTGACTGTCAACTAATAAATTTAATGGAAGAAAATTATAATAAATTGCACCTTAACAAGTGCCCTTGAGCACTTATTAGCAACATCCATCTAGAAAAGATATGAACCATATTGTTGTAGTTGTAAATCGCTCTGATTACTGCACTGGAATTCAACTATTATGGTATTAAAGGCCATTTGAACAATCCACTGAAATCTTCTGTTCTGAATGCAGACAGTGATTCTTCCAAGCCTAGTAACACCACTGTTTTGGCTGGAAAGGAACAAGGCAAAGGAATCAATGGGATAGCTGGGCCTAGTCAGGATGCTACATGGCTCAAATCTGTTTATTCAGATAAAGCTCCTCAACTGGAAAGTTCATCTAGCCTACTTCCTAGTTTCCATGTTGAACGAACTGACCGGCCTGACAAACACCGCTTGGAGTCAGAGTTGCAGAGGAGTGCACAAAAGCAATCATTTTTGCCTGAGCTGGAGAGCTTCGTAAGAATCAAACAGGAAGAGGCCAAAATGTACCAAACACGTGCTGATGATGCAAGAAGAGAAGCTGAAGGCCTGAAACGAATTGCAATGGCGAAGAATGAAAAGATTGAGGAAGAGTATATGAGTAGAATCACAAAATTACGCTTGGTTGAGGCGGAAGAAATGCGGAAACAGAAGTTAGAAGAATTCCAAGCTCTAGACAGAGCTTATAGGGAATACAATGGTATGAAGGCAAGAATGGAAGCCGATATTAAAGATCTTTTGTTGAAAATGGAAGCCACCAGACGAAACCTTGCCTTGTGATGCTAATTGACGCGTTCTTCACTTTTGTGCAGAACTGTTGTCTCAGGTTTATTTCATCGTAGTGCAGAAATTTGTTGTTCTATAATGTGTATACATTATATGATTCAAGGTTTCTGTAGTTTTTTTTATTATTAATTTGTAGTAGGCTTGCAATCTAGATTCTGTACCTCCTTCCCCAATGCTAACCAGAATATGTACAGGGATGCAACATCTCTTCATGTCTTGAACACCCATTTCATCGATGCTATCTGTGAGATAGGTTATAGATCATGTCTTTTCCTGCCTGAAGGTACATTGGTTGAATGTCATTTAAGCCTGCTTGTGTTGCTTGCAGGATAATCTGAGCAAAGCCGTAGGTCTTTATGACTAGTGTAAATCCCAGAGCACTCATGATTCCTTCGAATGGCACGATGAACCGATTTCCTGAGTTGTTAGCTCTATGATCTTTTTTAAGTTTCCTATTAATATGATTATAATAGATGTTAGGGTTTGTTTGTTTTGACGTAAAATAATTATTAATAAATATTTTTAAAATTTATGTTTGTTTAAAAAATAAAAAATTTATTTTAAATATAAAATATTTTACAAATTAATGAAAAAAATGACATTGATCAGAAAAAAAATAAATATTAATATTCATAAAATTTATATTTTTAGATTTAATATAAGAGTTTTTATTTTTGTTTTTTGAAAAATACCTTACGTTTCTCGAGATGGAAGACATACTTCAAAAAATAAAAACAAGAACTCTTATACTAAATCTAAGAATATAGATTTCATGCATATTAATATGTAATTTAAAATATTAAAAAATAAAAATTTATTAATATTTATTTTAAATTTTTTAATTTAAAATATTACTATTTAAATTATTCAATATTATAAAAATTAGAAAAAATTAACGAAATCATTTAATGTAATTAAATTTTTATTTATAAATTGAATAAATCTTACTAATAATTATAATAAAAAATATTTTAATGATTATCATACGAATACACATAAATATAGGTTTTGCATGTTTTACATAATTAATAAATATTAACATTTTTATAGTGTCATTGCAAAAAAATGATAAAATAATATTTTTTAAAAACGTAGAGTTTAAGTTAATTATAAACTAACCTTGTATAAGAGATCTAATTATATTGCACTAATCATTAAATAAAATTATCAAATATGAGCTTGTTTAACTGGTATTTATAAACACTGGTTAATTGGATCCAAAGAACTGAATCACTATAAGTTATTTTTCATCCAAAGTAAGATAATTTACCCAAAAAAAGCATTGGGTTCTGTATAAAGCAAAGGCAATAGAGGGTAAAATTGGTCCACACTCATATAGATGCAAAAGAGATAAAAGGCAGTTAATAGGATTTTTTACCAAGTTGACAGGTCATGCATCCATCTAATGTCGATTTTGTAGTGTTAGAGAGGTGAATAACACTTAAAAATATTTTAAAATCAACTTTTGAGCTTTGAAAAAATTTTATGAAATTAGAAGAGGAAGGCTTAAAACTTATCAAAGTTAAAAGACATTAAGTAAAAATAGGTAGAGAAGTCGACAAAACACAAATGTTTATAATAGTTTGATCTACTTGACATACATCCACTCCCTTAATCTCTCAATCAAAATTTTTAACTCGATTTCACTAAATCAATGAAATTAACAGTTTTCATCAAATTTTTACAAAGTAAACTTTTAACTCAAGTTCTAAACTTTTACAACAACCATTAAAGGATTTCGCGCACTTTAATCAATTAATAATCAATCAAGAGATAAAAAAGAAGATTGATTACAATTGATCACTTAATTGATCTAAGATGCACAAACTCAAACTCAAATAAATTTATGAAGGATTAAAGTAGAATACACTTGCAAAGAGAATGTGTTTGCTCTTTTTGGCTCTTTCTAAATTGCTTTTCTTCTATATTTTGATCATTGGAGATGCTTTTTATACTTGAAAAATAAATTCTGATCATTAGAAACAAAATTTGGTCGTTAGAAATAGTTTTAACTTTGTTCTAGTCATTATTTTGTCTTCTAGTACTTAAAATAAAAAAGGCAAGCAATTTTTGTTAATCGGTTAAAGACAGGCTTTAATCAGTTAAGCCTTCTCTAACTTATAATGTCTAGTAGATTTTTTCACTATATTAATTAGTTAAAGGAAACTCTAACTAAATAAAAACATTCTGTTTTAAAACATCTTCATACACTTCTTTTGGTTAACTTTCACTTAACTGATTAATACTCTTTTTAACTAATTAAAATGTGCTTCAATTGATTAAAAGATCTTAATTTGAATTTCTTCGTTTGGTTCCCTTTAATGATCACTATCATTGGAATTTGAATTTTGACACTTTTAGGTATTTCAAATTTGAGCTTTAACTGGCTTAATTGATTAACAATCTTCTTTGTTTTACTTTTATCACTTTCTTATCAGATAAACCTGATGTTAACTGATTAAAGCTTTTATATCTTGTTTTTATATAATGTCTAGGTTTATTTTAATTGAATAATCAGTTCATAATATTCTATTTTTACAAAATCCTTTCTTCTTTCTCTCTTTAACTGATTGATCCATCTTCTAAATGAGTAAATTTTTTGACAAGTCTTTAATAATCAAATTTAATAAGAATTAAACTTTATTCTACACTTTCAACTAAAGTTCGATAGCAAAGAATATTTTGTTATTATTAAAAATATTAAATTTATTTGTGAAATATTTTAACTTAAAGACTTTTTACTTAATAAGTTATGTTTCAATTAACAAAAGAACGCTTACATTAGGAAGAATTTCCATGCCAAAATTGTGGAACCTAAAGCTCCTTTAAGGTTAAAGTAAGACCAATTTAGTCGATGAAAAACAGACCACAGTACCAACCGAAGGTGTCAAACAACATCAAATATTTCTAGTTTTTCCCTTCTTTACTGTTGGCCTAATGTGAAAGTAAAATTCTTGTGCTTCAAGCCTAAAAAGAGGCTTGACCCAGGTCAGCTCTGGTAGCTGACTGCTGTGGGTCACAAGTTACCAGGCCATGGTATTTATCCATGCAACCTGGAAAATATTAGTCAAGAATATTTTTAATTACGGGTGTTTTGTGAAGCTTGGTGATGCAGGGCTAAATTTTAGAAAAGTACATGGAGGGGTTCTATTTTACAAATAGGAAACAAAAAGTCAATACCCCTCCGACTTTACATGACCAAATATCCGGGAAGAAAGGTCCACCATCAAAAAGCGAAGGATACAGAGAGAGGGAGGGGGAGGCAACAGGGAGGCAGAGGTTTCCAAGGAGAGGAAGGGGAAGAAAGCAGAAAGTCAGCACAGTTCACCTTCATCAATTGCCTCTCAACGAATCGCTGTTTTCAACTTGCTTGATCTCGTCATTCTTTATACAAAGATGGAGGCAACGGAACAATTAATGTGTCGACCAGTGGACGCATTTAACCCCTTGATCACAACAAGCTTTCAGGTTTCCTGCATTCTCGTTATTTCTCATATCTTTCACCTTCTCTTGAAACCCATTGGACAGCCAGGACCTGTTGCGCAACTTCTTGTAAGCCTTTCAAAATCTTTCTTGGAAAAATCTTAAAAGAATTCTTAAAAAAGGCAGCTACGCATATTTATACATGTTGTTGAAATGTCTTGTGTTGTATCAGGCTGGTGTTGTTGTAGGTCCCTCGTTTTTGTCCCGTATAGACAGAGTTGAAGAATTCTTCATACAGGCTTCTTCTGCAAAGTACTACCAGTTTTTCTCATTCATTTGTCGAATGCTTTTTATGTTCTCGATTGGGTTGGAAGCAGATATTCCTTATTTAAAGCGCAACTTTCGTGTTGTAAGTATCATTGCAGGAGGGGGTTCAATCCTGGCCTGCATCTTTGGTGGACCTCTCTTCTGGTTGCTCACCAAGGTATTCAGAGTCACTACCGAGCGATTTTCGTTTTACCTGCTTATCCTGACAGTCTTAGCAAATTCAGCCTCTCCTATCGTGTTTCGGTTGGTTGCAGAAACCAAGTCTGACACTGCTGATTTAGGACGATTGGCAATTTATTCTTCCTTGGTCAACGAAATGTCTTGTGTGGTAGTCGTTTGTACGCTAAAAGCATTCACCTCCTTCTCTAAATTTGGAGGTGCAATCCTTATTGTTCTTTTCACTCTGGTACTAATCATTGTGAACAAGTATCTGTCATACTTTTTCAACAGAAGGAACAGGAATAACAGATTCGTTACAAACAGCGAAGTTTTCATTATTATCTTTCTTCTTGTAAGTCTCTCTTTGTTTGTGGAATGGATTGGCTACACAGCTATAACCTGTTGTTTCCTGGTCGGCCTGATGTTCCCTAGAGAGGGTAAAACAGCTCGGACATTATTGCACAAACTCACTTATGCAGTAAATACCTTCATTCTTCCGGTGTACTTCGGCTACACAGGGTTCCAATTTGATCTAAGCACTCTTAATAACAAATTGGTTATTGCTCTCACTGTCCTCATGATCCTGGTGGGCGCTGGAACTAGAATTGCCGGCACCTTTGCTGCCTGTCATTACCTAAAGATCCCATGGAATGAGGCTCTGATCCTTGCTTTCTTACTCAACTTGAAAGGCAACTACGACCTTATACTCATTAGCACACCCCCACAACCCAAAGTAAGTAATCTTCTGATGTATGCATTTGCATTTTTACACGTCTATTATGCATATAGGTGGGAACAATAAGGTCGTTAGTCATATCACTGCAGGCTAATATCTGCGGCTATGTTTTACCCTGCAGTAAAGTTTAATCTAGAAATGATTCTAGGAATTCAAGTTGCAACTGAGTCTTTGTTATACACGAGTAGACAGCTTGCTGCTGACAAGAGGAAGAAAGTTTTATGCTAGCAAATTGGTCATTAAGCAGCCATATTTACTTTTGTCAATGCTGATTTTATGTTGTTAATTGTTGCAGATGGTCTGGGCTACAGATATTCACAATTTTCTTTTGACAGTAGTAGTCCTTGACACGTTGATCATAGGGCCAGGAGTTGCCATTTTATTAAACAGAGAAGAGTCTTGTGCTCAGTACCCTACCACACTCGAAATACTTAATCCAGAGAGTGAGCTCCGACTGTTGGCTTGTGTATATGTCCCACGCCATGTTTCAGGGCACGTTAGCCTCATCTCAGCATTAGGTGGCTGCCCAAATGCACCCATCAAGCCATACCTGGTGCATCTGGTGGAGCTTCCAAAGAAAAGAAAAAGCAAATTGATGTACCATCAACTGGAAGATGGTGATCAATTCAGCGATGAGGAAGAGTACGGTGGAAATGATGTGCTTGAGATCAATGATGCTGTTGACTCCTTCACAGTAGAGACCAAAATTTTGACCCACCAAAGTAAACTTGTATCCTCCTTTCTAACCATAAACGAAGACCTGTGCAATGGTGCCGAGGACTTGCGTGTGTCTATTATATTCCTCCCGTTTCACAAGCACCAAAGGATCGATGGAATAATGGAGAACAGCATGGAGGAAATAAGGACTATAAACCAGAAGGTAATTCGCCATGCCCCATGTTCAGTAGGAATCTTTGTTGACCGAGGACAAACTGGGTTCCAACAACCGCATGGCTCCCCGTCTATGCAAAACATAGTAACATTGTTCTTTGGTGGCCCTGATGATCGTGAGGCTTTAGCATGTAGCAAAAGGATTTCGATGCACAATCAAGTTAGTTTGACTGTCATCCGCTTCATACCTACATCGAGCGGACACAGTTCATGGATTAACGATGCATCCCACAAGGATGAGGAGGTCATCATGGCAATATCAAACGTGGGGACAGAGAACGAGATAGACAATGCCTTTGTGGAAACCTTTTATAACAGGTACACATATATACCACCCGTCAAAAACTTATAGATTTAACCTTTTTTGTACACCCTTTTCTTTCTGCAATTGGCTATGACACAAATAGTTTTTTGACTAGGTATGTGGCACAGGGTAAAGCTGGTTTCGTTGAGAAGTATGTGAGCGATGGGGTGGAGACAGTAGCTGCCCTAAGAGAAATTGCAGACATGTATTCATTGTTCATAGTTGGGAAGGGAGGGAGAGGGAATAGCCCCTTGACAACTGGTATGAGCGATTGGGAGGAGTGTCCAGAGCTTGGGTTGGTTGGGGATCTCTTGGCTTCTTCAGAAATGAACATTGGTGGTTCCATCTTGGTGATCCAACGACATCGGCACTCGGAGCCAGACAGAGGCGGAGGCCTCCTCGATGACTAATTACTGGTAATCTAGGAAATATACATACATGTAAAGTTATTTCTAGGTTAGCTGCCCTGCCAAGGGTTTCTGGTTTAATTAGCTTAAATGCAGATTGTACAAGTGTTAGATATGTTGCAAAAAAGAAGAAAAAAAGTTCAATTCCTCCAGAAAAGATTCTTAAAGTCACTGCTGCAGATATCAGAATGATCAAAACTTTCCGTTTTCTCATAAATGGGCCTGCAGGCTGCCTGCAGGTAGGAGGAGACTGCATTAATCATTCTGGGAAGCAAGTAGTAGAAAGATTAAGCTGGAGCTAGACTGTTTTCTTGGTAACTGCAAATGAACATGCACTGCACATTTCACTTACTACTACCAAGTTTTTTGCCTAAAAATTTCTTTGTGACAGAAACAAGGGAACATTTAAAGTTCCAAAACTCCTTTGTAGAAATTCTTGTGAGCAACCACAAGGCCACACTCACGAAAATTCAGATATTCAATCTCAAAATTGTGAACAAATAGGCAATCAGACCGTTTTCTTTTGTGTTTCCTGGCACAATTCACATGTACATTTAAACACCGTTTCATTTATTGGGCTTGAAATAGAACAAGCCTGAGAAAAGAATGTTCAACCCAAAATCATAAGATTGTTTTGATGAGTTTCCTTATCGAAAGAAAGCTGACAAACTACATGTTCATATTGACCATAATAAATACCTCAAGGTATGTACTGTTTTTTTCCTCAAACCACCATTGAACATTTCTAGTTACTATTACTCAATTAGTTAGCTGGGATTGAATTTTTTGAAAGGAGAAAGGGGAGACCTAGGAAGTTTCACATGTGGACCTGGAGGAAGGAAAAGATTGGAACACAAGTCAAAGTTTTGGGCCCATAAAATCCTATTTCTTCTTTTAGATGTCACTATCAGCTGGGCCTGGTTTGCACATGCAGATGCACCTCAACATCCTCCTCATTCCTGTAAACTGTCTGTAATCAATTTGTTTGAATTCATTACCAATTACTAGTATTTGGAAGAGTCAAATAAAAACCTCAACACTTTTAATTCATCCCATAAATTTGAAATCTTTGGCAATCAAAATTATCAAGGAAAGGATTGATGGATTGCCCTGTGTATGCTTGTTATTTTTTTCATGGAAACAAGAGAGTCTAATCATCAAGATTTACTTTTGAGAAAGCAATCCATCAATCATAATAGATTCTTTATTATTATAAACGGCTTATCTGCATAAGAGTTGTCTGCAACTTTAAGTTTTTTTTTTCCAATTCGTGCACAGAAAGAACAATCAGAGAAGGTGAGGTGACCCAGGTGGACTCAAAGTCACATGAAAAATGGACCCCCTGGCAATATTATGTGTTTTTTCTACCCATTGGGAGTAATGTGGGCATCAACCGCTCGAAATAATCGCCAAAAAAAAAGGATAGTTCAGACAGGCATAGTATATACTTTGGTTATCAAAATCTTGAATCAGGAATATGTTCCCGACATCTGCACATGGGGTTCATGTTGTTTGGACCACTGGGATTGCACATGTCCGTCCTGCTCCTGCAGCACTAGGATCCACACAATCTTCCAAACCATGGGGACACGCTACCCTTTCTTCTTTTTAACTTTGCAGGATTTTTTTTTTCGTTCAACTCTCAATGCTTATCCTTCTGGTCAATTATTCTGAAGCTGTTAGCTTGTTTCCAGCTATGTATAGGGGGATCGTAGATTGATATAATCAAGTTCAAATTCAAATTTCAATTCTCTGGTTCTATAGACAAGTTCAAATCAAATCTCAGTGCACTTTTAAGAACTTTGGGTGTGTCATGTGTGTCCGAAAAGTGGAAGCTAAAGTACGGGAAGTCAGCTTTTCGGTCGTAACTTGTACAGAACGAAATGGTGAGTAGTTGGATTTAGCAGATGAAACCAAATAATTTTCATTGCTTGAGACGAAATCTGACAGATCTTGGATAAGAACTTGGTATCAGATTAAAAAAAAAATTAATGGGATTTTCACTAGAAGATGAAATAGCGGATCCTAGCCTGTTAAACTTTTCTACAGTCTGGTTGCACCGACAGTTTCTTATCAGAGAAAAAGCAAAAAAATTGCAGATTTGCGTTTAAATGTCTAATTGCATTAAAGATATTAATGAAAGCCATTTCCTTGAGAGATACTTCCACAATCATAGCAAGAACATGTCTCCAACTTGTCTGTAACAAGAATGTGGATGGCATAACAGCATTGCCATAGTATTGATTAGTACTAAATGAGATCTCATCATAGTTCAGACGTAGGCATTCAGGAAATTAATTCTTAAAAAAATAAATTTTGTAACAGGAACTGAATTTGATCATAGAAAATGAAATGTCATTCCCATGAATTATGGAGAAGAACTCGGTTTCAACTGCTAATTGAGACAGGGAGACAAACCCACATTAGTGGATGCCCTTTTCCTTAACGCGATTTGTGCTAAAGATCCCCTTTTCCTTTCTCTTTCTTTCTGTCCCATTTTTCTAGTATATATTTAAGCACTTGAAACTTCATTTATATCCTCACGGCAAACCCTTTTCACCTCGCTTCTCTCCTTTGGCCCTCCTCTGGTTTCTGTTCGTTTTCCTTCTGCAAATGACAATGGCTACTTCATTCTTGCTTGTTTGTACCTTACTGGTCACTGGGTGTGCTTTAGGTCCTAAAACTTTTGTTTCAGCAAAGAGAGGTGTTAGACCTTATGGTTCAACAAAAATCGCTGCTAAACCTTTTGAAGGTAAGATTGTACTATGTTCTGATGCAGTATAAGAATAACATGTTTTTAGCTTCGTTGCTTTGCATATTTGCTTTGGTGGTGTTGATGCAAAGTCTGATCTGTGAGTTCATGCTGGTGCCTTTCTGTTCTTCATTCAGCATTCTCTCACTCTCTTGAGTCTTGACTCAGTCATGCAGCCATTGTACTCGATTGTTCTTGAGATAGATGTGCATTTTTGTTCTCTTTCCGCATCAAGAACTCACTTTTATTTACAAGAACAGCTGAAAGATTTCTACTTGAGCAATCTTCTTAAACCAAACTTTTCCCAATGTTGATATTTCCAGAGTAGTCAACTGTTCTTTTTCCTACTATAAACTTTTCGAAACTTGTTCTTTCTATTCCCAGATCATCTCTTTCATTTCATTTTTTTTCCCTCTTGTTCTGCTTCCTGCTTCAGGATACCTTGAAAATGGCAACTTTGAGGAACAGCCAAAACCAACAGACATCAAGAAAACAGTACTTCAAGGAAAATATGCACTTCCTAAATGGACCATCAGCGGTTTAGTCGAGTACATCACTGGGGGGCCGCAACCTGGTGGCATGTTTTTCCCCGTGGCTCACGGTGTCCATGCCGTGAAGCTTGGCAATGAGGCCTCAATTTCTCAAACCATACCAGTAAAACCCGGCACCCTTTATGCACTGACATTTGGTGCATCAAGAACTTGTGCACAAGATGAGGTGTTGAGAGTCTCAGTGCCTACCCAGTCAGGGGACCTCCCTTTGCAGACCTTGTACGGTAGCTATGGCGATGATGTTTATGCTTGGGGTTTTATAGCCAAATCCAAGTATATTACAGTAACATTCCACAACCCTGGCGTTCAAGAGGATCCCACCTGTGGTCCACTGTTGGATGCAGTTGCTATTAAGGAGCTTGTCCGTCCAATGCCTACAAGAGGTAATGATCAATAGCAAATGCTTTTGCTTATGCTTTTGCTTATACTTGAAATTTATTGATTTCTCAGATGTAGACAGATTGTGAATGTAAATATTACTGCATGTACTAATTGAAGTAGTAGTTTCAATCTATAGTCTCTGCCATTTCATCAGCATTTTTTGTTTACAACTTAAAGAAGGATGAATATTAGTTAAACTATTACCTAAAACTGATTAAAAAACAGAACAAACAGAAGAAACTGACATGGATGTATAGGAACCAAGACACTGCCTTCAAATTTCTGCATTTTCATCATGGCATTTCGCCTGGCTTTTGTAAATTTCAAAAGAGTAAAACCCCCGTCCCCATTTAATCAGTTTCTCCTTGCCATTTCTCCCTCACTCCCAACATACTGTAAAGTTTTCTCTGCACTGTTAAGCTCAACTTTACACTATTATTAAACATTGCAGGTAATCTGGTCAAGAACCCAGGCTTTGAAGAAGGTCCTCATCGCCTAGTAAACTCTACAAATGGTGTCTTACTCCCTCCTGGCCAGGAGGATTCAACATCCCCGCTGCCAGGCTGGATCATCGAATCACTTAAAGCTGTGAAGTTCATTGATTCAAAGCACTTCAACGTCCCTGCTGGAAAGGCTGCAGTTGAGCTTGTTGCAGGGAGAGAAAGTGCCATTGCCCAGATCCTCAGAACTGTCCCCAACCAATTATATGACCTAACGTTCATCATTGGAGATGCTCGGAATGGTTGCCACGGAGAAATGATGGTGGAGGCATTTGCTGACAAAAATACCGTCAAAGTTCCCTTCACATCTCGTGGAAAGGGTGAATTCAAGACTGCAAAGTTGAAGTTCAAAGCAGTTACAGCCAGGACAAGGATCATATTCTTCAGCTCTTACTACCACACAAGGATTAATGACTTTGGATCACTTTGCGGCCCTGTTCTGGATGAAGTTCGGGTTTCCCCTGTTGCTTAGATGCCTAGTTTTATCAGCACCATGGCTTTTAATTTAAGTAAAGGATTTTGCAACCGGATATTTGGTTTCACATTTGTATATTTTTAACCGTTGGTGAGGCACCCTTCCGGCTGTCTAAACCATAAGGAGAATACTGTGGCTAGTTGTCCTTTTTTTTCTTCCTTGTTCACCTTCATCTGTTGTCAGGATTCAGCATATGGATAATACACAAAACTATTTACTGGTAGTATTCTGTAGGCTTTCCAATTGCTCAAAGAGCAGCCATTAAGGTGGTAAATTCACAACCATATCCAGCAGGTGACTTTACCCCAGCTCCAGACTGGTAAGAACACATAGATTCACAGAAGGTCGAGATCAGCATCAAACAGAATTCTTCTTCCTGCACCAAGTAAAAAGAAGAATTGACTACATGGGTATTCTTGGTGGCATCCGCGACGAGGCCAAGTACAAAGAAGCGGTTTTTATAATCTGTTTCTGCCATCACTATCAACCAAAGTACTCACCAGAAATCGTTTCCTGTAAGAATCCCTGCGTTTACCCAAGCATGGTATCTGTTTAAAACACAGGTTAAGGGCTACCCCCATCATTTAAAAGACAGGGAAAATGCATCTTGTACTTTCACTGAGACACTTGGAGACCTTGTTCCAGGCACCATGTGAAACAAATACATCGGATATTGAGGGTAAGACCATCCTGGGTGATCAACCCAAAGCACAAATAATTTCGGAAAAAGAAAGATAATGAATTAAGATGTGCCCTCTTTCCCCACTGCTTTCTCGAGCATACAAACACCGGAGACAAATAATAGTCAAAATAGGTAAATAAACCTTCTATTTGACTGCCCTTTCAATCCTGAAACACAGATGAATCACGCAGTTGGCACATTACAATTTTCAAAGGAGTGTGACAAATTATATACCTGCGAGGTCAGGATGCTTTTGAGTAAGCTCAAGCAAGTCCATTTGACAGTTATGAAAATTATATACCTACCGCACCATTTTGATCGGTAGATGTTGGTGTATTTTCAAGTTCAAAAGTTACTTACGATGAAAAGCTATTTTAATTTAAAGATTATATTTGGTAAAGTGATATAATGTGTCTATAATCTAAGTTTTCATATGAATAATTATATTTTTTAGTAAAATGACATCTAAAATTTATGAAACATATTAAAAAGATACTCAAAAGTTAAGTATAAAAAATTATCTTTTCATAAGATGATTATTAAAATAATATTTTTATCTAAAAGATGTATTTTGTAAAATGAAAAGATGTCTTTTAGATAAAATGATGAAAGAGTTGTATCTTTGAAAAAAAAAAAAGAGTATTTTAAAACATCAAAGCAAACACAAAATTAAAAACAAAAATATCAAGAGTAAGAAAAATGTTATGTTTTAATAACATAAACATTTAAGTTTCTATCAACTATAAAAATTTCTAAATTCCTTTATAGTCTAGATGTCATTGTTGTCATTGTCCGTGCCTTTGAAGAAGAAAACTTCAAATTTTTTAAAGTAATTCAGGCAACAGTGATACAATCACAGCAGCTCTTTTACACCATCTATGATTACATATACGCAGAGAAATGTCACAAACTGAGGATACAAGAATTAGATTCATGCATGCTCAGCTCTTACTCCCGACAACATATCTAAGCCAAACCCACCATTTTCCCATAGTTACTGCCATTGGCAGTGCTTTGGCTTTCATGCACCTAACTAACTAGAAAGAAACAGTCAGGTCCCATAGCTTATTCATGCATGCTTTTTTTTATTTTTTTATTTTTAATTTTTATATAATATTATTATTTAAATACATTTTTAATATCATGTAATTTATTTTATTTTTATATTTTTATTTTTAATATAATTTCTTATATTTTATATTTTAATTTAATTTTTTTAAAAAAATAATATTTACACTCTAATATTTGACTTATTTATTGATATATGATCTTCTTGCTTAAAAGGTAAAGTTTGACAATTTTCTATGATTTATTACAAAATAAAAATAAAGATAAAATATCTTATTTTTTAAAATTTTAATTAAAATTTTAAATAATTTATTAATTTTTAAAATAAACATTTTGTTCTGAAAAAAATATCTCTGGTTGAATATATAGGTCCAAGTATTAATAAACTATTATTGTTTTTGTTAGTTTAATGATGTGATAATATTAAAATAATAATTTTAATTTTTATTATTTTTAAAAATTAATATTATATAATTTATATTAATTTTTATTAATTAAAAATATAGAAGAGCACGGCCGGTACTCCCTTCCTTTGGAGAGCATCCGTCTTTAAAAAAATATAATAATATTTTTTAAAAATTAATAAAAAAATATAATAATATTTTAAAAAAATTAATAAAAAATATTTTAATTTTTATATTATTTATTTATAATATTTATATTTTTAAATAAAACATTTATTTTAAAAACTAATCAATTTATTTAAAATTTAAAAAGTTGAATAGTTTACCTTAAAAATAAGCATATGCAATGTAATTACTGACTGTCGTGGAAGTAAAAGACACTCAACCCTGCCCTGTTGTGTCCCTCCCTTGACACTTGAAGATCTATGGGACACGGCTCCGATTCCCAAAGCCTCTTGTTTCTACTGACTGACTTCTCACCAAAACGCACGTTCACAAACTGCTTTTGGAATCTCCTCTGCCTCACGCCCGACCCTCTGTTAACTCTTTTAAGTCACTCCACACTCTAACAAAATCTATGTCATGTAAGAATATATAAACATTTTCATTTATGAAATAAAAATTATTAAAGTTTATACAATTTATTTTTAAATCTTGAATTCGAAATCTCAAAAATAATATTTCAAATTTTGGCAAAAGAAGATAGTATATTAATTATTGTCTTGTTTTTTAATAACAAAAAAAAAATCAATTGTAAGTAAACCTATAAAAATGTTTTGAGTTTGTGTAATTTCAAATTATTATTTCATTATTTTACAACTCTCCTCCACCATGCCTTTTTTTTTTAATATTACAATAATTATAGATGTAAAAAAAATAAAATTTTGTCGATAAAGATTAGGTGAAGCTGACTTATTTAACTATATTTATTTCTATTAAAGAACTTAGTACGAGAAATTAGGCAAGTTGACAAAAGCATTTAGCTTTTACCTAAAAATTTAAGATAAGAAGATAGTTAATAATGATAGCAAAAACTATAAATAGCAGCTATTTATGAATTAGGCACGGTGGGCAAGCATTCTAACTTTTTAAGGTTTCATCACATGCTATCATGTAGATGTGTAGCCCTTTTTCTCTGGACATTACTTCCGAGTGGCAGATACATGATTTTATATGAAGAGTGGTTACTAGTTAAAGAATAATTATATAAAGTTATAGATAAAAAGAATAAAAAGGTTTAGTATACATATAAAAAAGAAAAAAAGAAAGAAAGAAAAAATTTCAAAATAAAAAAGAATAAAAGGATTTAGTATAATTATAATGAAGAAAAAGAAGGAAAGAAATTTAATTCTAAAATCAAAAAGCATAAAAGGAAGAATGACAAAAAGAAAAAATAAAAAAAAATGGTTTAGTATACATGTAAAGGAGAAAAAAAAAGAAAAAGGAAAATGAAGGGAAAAAAAGAAAAAATAAAAAAATAAAAGGGTTTGGTATGAGAAAAAAATAAAAGGGTAAAAAGAAAAAAAATAAAAGAATAAAGAATAAAAGAGTTTAATATACTTATAAAGGAGAAAAAAAAGATAAAAACTAAAAAAATTTAAAAGATAAAAGGGTTTAGCATGACAGAAAAAAAAAATAAAAGAGTTTAGTATACATATAAAAGAGAAAAAAATAATTCTAAAATTTAAACCAGGAACGAACTGAACACTAATTTTGAAAGATAACTTAAGTTTTTTACATTACTCAAAACTAATTCATTTGATATATTAGAGAAGGCAATATTAGATCTTTTAAATTTCATACACATAAAAATAAAAATTGAGAGACGGCGGTAGTCACTTTTCTCCCTCCACCCCTTTTACTTCCCCACCCATTTTTTCTAATCAAAGTAATTAAATTTAAAATAAAAAATAGATATAAATGGAAAACAAATACTTAAAATACTTAAAACAATTTGAACTATGCTAATTTTTTCAATTAAATCTCTAATGTATTTTATTTAATCGAATCTTTAATTTTTGATTAACACTCAAATAATTTTTAACTTAAACAAAAAATTAATCATAATTAAAATGTTATTTTTTCAATTAGATCTCATCAATTATCATCAATCACATCAATTGTCTTGTGATCACGTCAACTTATTATGATAAAAGAATTTATATATATTTTTAAACCCAAATTATTTACTTTGTAAATATAATTATATATAACCCAACCAACCAACCCCATCATGACCTGTATTTCTTTTCTTTTTTCATTAACATTTTTGGGTCATTAATAATGAGTCGGGATTTGTCTTTGGACATTCAAACTTTTTTGTAGGGTTTGGCACAATAAATAGAGATTCAAAAGCACCCTAGAGACACATTATGTAGCCTATGGATTCATGAAAAACTATGTATATTATTCAAGTAGTCAGCAACATTAAATAAAATTCTACTAGTGTATCATTCATTTTAAGGAAAAAAAAAACCTTATTTTCCAATAAAAATGAGTAAGGTATTACTTAGTTTAGATCGAAATCAATTGAATGCTGTTAAGTTGGTTTAATTTGTTCGATTTTGATTTTAATTAATTATGTAGTTTGATTTATTATGTTGGAATATTTAAACAAATTAATCAAAAAATTAATCATTTAAACATATTATATAAATATTATTAATAAAATATATTAGTATTATCATTTTTATTAATCTATAAAAATTATTGATAAATTATCAGCATTATTATTAATAAAAATAATAAAATTAACAAAATCAACCGAATCATCAAACAAAACATGGATTTCAGTTATTTGGGTTCTAGAATATAATTTGACCAATTGGATAAAACTGAATTGATTAAATCGACAGAATACTTACGCTTAGCGGCAAGCATCATTTTGCCTAATCGATCCGTAATTGAAAGCAGCAATGGGGGACGGTAGAACCTGCTCTGGGTGCGTCAAAAGTTGGTGAAAGGTGACGGTAGGTACAGAAAAAGGTTGCATCCCGCCCTTGTATATATATGGGGTCGGGGCCTCCCAAGGAGCATTTCCATTGGAGATATTTAAACCAAGCATCCCTCTCTCCCTTCTCTTTCCACTCTCCCACCTGCTACTCTCTTAGCCTTTCGCTCTTTGCGTTGTTTCCCAACTTGTTTTCCCCTTTTATCTTTTCTCTCACTTTCTACATTTTCATCTGAAACTTGTTCTCTTGTCGACTTGCTTTGATTCTTGTTGAGGAACCCGAAAAGCTTTAATGGAATCTTAAATAACTTTGTTCTTCGTTTTCTTCTTTGTTCTTATTTTTAACAAAAGAAAGGCACAACTTTCATTTGTTGCGGGTGGAAGTGAGAATATGTCGAAGACTGGTGCATTGGATCTCGCCTCGGGTCTCGGTGGCAAGATTGAAAAAACCGATGTCCTTTCTGCTGTCGAAAAGTATATATTATTCATGGTTATACATAAAGTAAAAGAGAAATTGGCTTGAACACACTACAAAATGACTTTTTTTTAGACTAAGCTTCGACTTGGATGTCTTCCTCTTAATTAAAATGGTTTAATGTCTCTTTCCCACTCCGTGCATGGAGTGAGCTTTTTGCTTGATTTAGTCTTTTCTCTTACGTTAAGTTAATTTCTCTTTACCTATTCTTGATTTTTGGCTTATCATCTCCCTCTCGGATGACTTGAATTTCCAGATCAAGCTTACAGTTTCTCTACATTATCCCCTCACCGTAAAACTGAAAAAAAAACAACAGAAAAAAAAAAACCCTTCATTTCTACTACTTTTTATGTGTACACTAAGTTTAATCTCCATCTGTCAAATACAAGATTTCCAGTTTTGGGTAGTTGCTCTAACTATAATCCTCCCTTTTATATGGTGGGCAGGGGGGCTTAGTTAGGCTTGGCTAGCAATTAATGACAAAATAGGCAAAGCTATGCATATACCTATTCTCAACTAGACCATTGGCTGGTTTCTTAGAAATCGAACTGCATGTCCATGCATTATATGCATGATCACTTGAAGTTCTGTGTCTTAACTCTTGAAATTTATGCAACTGTTATTGAATTCTGTCATAAAAGATTATGTTAATGATTCAGGTATGAGAAATATCATGTCCTTTATGGAGGTAAGGAGGAAGCGAGAAAAGCCAACTACACTGACATGGTAAGGAGAGCTCTACTTTTACCAATCTTGCACTCAATGTACCCTTCTAACCTGCTGCCTTATTCCTTACTTTAGATCATTTCCAACTTTTGTTAAGAGTTATGATTATGTGCTTGTATGTTTGCTATTTCTTGCTTAATCTGCATTACTTGCAATGGCACGATTAGTTGTCAATTTCATCAGGCTATAAGATGGTGCTGGTACCTGCCATTTTGTCTTATTCCCTTACAGCTTTACGGGCTGATAAGCTTAAACTAGGACTTGATTGCGTATGCAAACATTAACATACCATGTATTGAATTCAGGTTAACAAGTACTATGATCTGGTTACCAGCTTTTATGAGTTTGGATGGGGGGAATCTTTCCATTTTGCGCCTAGGTATCCATTCTTTCTCTTCTGCCTAGTGTATGCAAGCAAGATGGTGCAGTTACTTTTTCAAGTCGTTGTTCATAATTATCCTAATTTGTTTTTACAGATGGAATGGGGAGTCTCTTCGCGAGAGCATAAAGCGGCATGAGCATTTTCTTGCTTTACAACTTGGCTTGAAGCCTGGACACAAGGTGCTTCCACTTCAGTAGATCACAGAGAAACTGCAATTCTAGGTTTGCTGTTTTCTGTTTGGTTTGAATTTTTTACTCACGCTTTAATTTTTATATTAGGTGTTGGATGTTGGATGTGGAATTGGTGGACCACTGAGAGAAATTGCTCGATTCAGGTAAAAGGCAGTTTGTTTTTGAACCTCCTTTGTTTCTTTCATCTTTTCTTTTTCATGTTGTATGGCCCTGTACTATTGCATGGTATCGTATTCTTTTGTATAAAATCATGATAAGGTTTTGGGTAGTTC
>NW_018397258.1:377975-379441 GCF_002168275.2 Theobroma umbraticum
TTTTTTTTTTAATAATAATACTGATAATTTATTAATAATATTTATAGATTAATAAAAATGATAATACTAATAATTTATTAATATTATTTATATAATATATTTAAATGATTAATTTTTTGATTGATTTGTTTAAATGTTCAAACATAAAAAATAATATAATAAATCAAACTACATAATCATTTAAAATCGAAATCGAACAAATTAAACCAACTTAACCATATTCAATTGATTTCGATCGGAACCAATTAATACTCACCTTACTCCTTTTTATTGGAAAAAAAGGTTTTTTCCCTTAAGGTGAATGATACATTAGTAGAATTTTATTTAATGTTACTCACTTCTTGCATAAGTACACTTAACCCTTTTAATTTTTTTATTTTTTCTTGTTTTTCTTTTTCCTTTTATTATGAATAAGTATACTTATTTCTCTTTTTGTTATGAATATATATACGAATGTCCATTATTTTATGATCCAAGAAATATAGATCAAGTCAAACAGCTCAACAAACAAAATATAAGAAATGTAATTTGCTTTGAACTCTTATATATAATTAGATTAAGATTATGATGTAAGGGGTAGTTACCCATAAATAGTCCTTCATTTCATTTATAAATACATACTTGAATAAAATTTTCTTACTTTCTCTAAATACTCTTTTTCCTTCTAAATGTTTTTTCTTATATTTTTCTTATACTTGTTCTTTTAGTTATATTTTTCATAATACTTTTTTTTATTTTAGAATTATTTTTCTTTCTTTTTTTACTTTTTTATAATTATACTAAATCCTTTGATTCCTTTTTATTTTGAAATTTTTTACTTTTTTTTTCTCTTTTATAAGTATACTAAACTTTTTTATTATTATTTATTCATAATTTTATATAATTACTTTTTAATCACTTTTTATAAGATCTGTCACTCAAAATAATCTCTAAAGGAAAAAGGCTACACATCTACATGATAGCAAGTGCTGAAACCTTTTAAAAGTTAGGATGCTTGCCCACCATGCCTAATTCATAAATATCTGTTATTTATTGTTTTTGCTATCATTATTAACTATCTTCTTATCCTAAAATGATTGTTTAGGTAAAAGCTAAAATTTTTTGCCAACTTGCCTAATTTTTCATTCTACTCTCTTTAATTGAAATAAATATAATTAAATAAATCAGCCTCGCCTAACCTTTATCGGCAAAATTTTATCTTCTTTATTTTTACATCTATAAATATAGTAATATTACAAAAAAATGCGTGGCGGAGGAGAGCTGTAAAATAATGAAATAATAATTTGAACTTACACAAAGTCAAAACATTTTTATAGTTTTACGTCCAATTGATTATTATTTTTTTGTTATTAACAAACAAGATAATAATTAATATACTATCTTCTTTTGCAAAAATTTGAAATATTATTTCTGAGATTTCGAATTGAAGATTTAAAAATAAATTATATAAAATTTAATAATTTTTA
>NW_018397258.1:379541-380504 GCF_002168275.2 Theobroma umbraticum
GTTTTAAGTCGTTCTAAACTCATATAAAATCTATGTCATGTAAGAATATATGTATACGCATTTTCATTTTATGCAATAAAAATTACTTTTTATTTTATTAAATTTTATATGATTTATTTTTAAATCTTCAATTCGAAATCTCAGAAATAATATTTCAAATTTTTTACAAAATTAGAAAGTAGCATATTATTAATTACTGTGTTGTTTTTTAATAACAAAAAGAATAATCAATTGGAAGTAAAACTATAAAAATGGTTTTTATTTTGTGTAATTTCAAGTTATTATTTCATTATTTAAAGAATATTATTAATTTTTTATTCTTTAATCGATTTAGTAATAAATTTTGAACATAAAAAATCAACAAAAATGACAGAATAAAATATCTCTTTTAACTCATTAATATTGAAATTTTAAAAAAATCAAATCTCAATCAATTTTATCAATTATTTCAATTTAAACTAACTAAATCAAACTATTTCTTTTAAAATTAAAAAAAATCTTCAAAAATAAATTATCGAATTTTTAAATTTCAAATTCGGTTTAGTTTGGTTTCGTTTGTAAGGGTGATTTTGTAATTTGGTGGACTGGGGCACGTGAGTACTGACGAAGAGGACGTGGCAAGCAAGGCGGTAACAGCGAGAAGTCTTTTGGTTTGGAGTTTAGTTTACATGTACTGACTGTTGAGGAAGGAAACGACATTCAACTCTGCGCTGCTGTGTTCCCCTCTCGACACTTGACAGTCATTGGGACACGGCTCGGACTCCCAGAAGCCTCTTCTTTCTACTGGCTGACTTCTCTCCACAACGCACGTTCACAAACTGCTTATGGAATCTCCCCTGTCTCTGCCTCATGGCTGACGCTCTGTTAACTCTTTTTAACTCATTCTACACTGCAACAAAATCTATGTCGTGTAAGAATACCTAAACAGTTTCATTTATGAAATAAAAATTATTAAATTTTATA
>NW_018397258.1:380514-384408 GCF_002168275.2 Theobroma umbraticum
TTAAATCTTCAATTCGAAATCTCGGAAATAATATTTCAAATTTTTGCAAAAGAAGATAGTATATTAATTATTGTCTTGTTTTCTAATAACAAAAAAATAATAATCAATTGGAAGTAAAACTATAAAAATGTTTTGACTTTGTTTAATTTCAAATTATTATTTCATTATTTCACAACTCTCCTCCACCGCACATTTTTTGTAATATTGATATAATTAGAGATGTAAAACTATTAAAATAATTAAAAATATAAAAAAATTTAAAATTTATCAAAAAAAATTAAGTCGAGATTGACATATTTAATTGTATTTATAAAGATTTTTAAACTCAACGGCATAAGACGATTGATTTATTCCTATTAAAGAACGTAATATAAAGAAAGTGCCAAATAATTAGGTAAATTGAAAAAAATGAGTTTTATCTAAAAATTTATTTTAGGATAAGAAGATAGATAGTAATAATAGCAATACGAAAAGAATAAACAACAGCCATTTATGGATTAGGCATGGTGGACAAGGATTCTAACTTTTAAAGGTTTCGTCACAGCTATCATGTAGATGTAGCCCTTTTCCAATGACATTACTCCCCCACCCATATTTTCTAATCAAAGTAATTAATTTTAAATTGAAAATAGATAAAAATGAAAAACAAAGACTTAAAATACTTTAAAAAATTTGAACTATGCTTTTTTTTCAATTAAATCTCTAATAATTTATTATATTTAAACAAATCTTTAATCTTTGATGTACACTCTAACAAATTTTTCATATAAATGAAAAATTAATTATAATTAAATTAAATATTATATCTGAATATTTGACTAATTAGTTAATATATAATTTTTTTCACTTAAAAAGTAAAATTTAAATATCTTTTTTTCAAATTCAAAAAAATATTTTTTGTGGCGTGGGATCAATGAAGCAGTGCTGTGGATCACATCAAATTGTCATTAATCATATCAATTACCTTGCGGTCACATAAACACATCAACAATAAAATATTACTGTTCTATTTTTAAGCCAAATTATGTACTTTGTATATAATATTTAATTTCACTTTTTAAAATCTGCATTCGACCCTACCAACCAAACATGGTCATGTCCCCTATATATATATATATATAATTTTCTTATTAACTTTTTTGGGTCATTAAAGCACAATGTGACACTTAATGATGAGTCGGAATATGCAGTCCCTCTTAAACTCATTTTGTACGGTATGGCACAATGAAAAAACATTCAAAAGCAGTCTCGGGACATTATTTTTAAATAAAATTGAGCAAGGTGAGTATTCATCAATCCGATCAAAATTTGACTGGACACAGCTAAATTAGTTCAATTTGTTTGATTTTGATGTTAATTGATTAGTAGTTTGATTTATTATATTATTTTTAATCATAGAACATTTAAATCAAATCAATGAAAAATTTAATCATTTATAATATATAGTATATAAATATTAATAATAAATTATTAGTATTATGATTAATAAAAATAATAAAATTAACTAAATCAAACATAGAATCGGTTTCAGTTATTTGGGTTCTAGAATATAATTTGACCAATTCGATTACTTTTTATAAAAATTTTGTTAATTTGTTTTTTTTTGTTAATTTTAAAACTGAATTGACGAAATTGACCGAATACTTATCCCTTATGACAAGCATCATTTTACCTAAAATTTAGAAGATAATGGTTATTATACTAGTATTTGGTTAAATCAGAAGAAAAGAAGGAAGATTTCAACGTTAGATTCCAGAGTATTTATCGAAGGGGGATGGTAGAAACTGCTTTGGGTCCGTTAAATGTTGGTGAAAGTTGACGGTAGGTAGTGCAAAAAAGGTGGCATCCTGCCCTTGTATGGTATCCCAAGGGGTACTTCCATTGGGGAGGTTTAAAGCAAACATCCCTCTCTCTTATCTCTTTGCAAATTGGTGTTTTTCCACTCCCCCAGCTGGTACTGTCTTGACCTTTTGCTCTTTGCGCTGTTTCCCACCTTTGTTTTTCACTCTCCATCTTTTCTGTCGCTTTCTACATTTTCATCTGAAACTTGGTTCTTCTTTTCGACTTGCTTTGGTTCTTGTTAAGGAATCCGAAAAGCTTTCATGGAATCTTGAATAACTTTGTTCTTCGTTTTCTTGTTTGTTTGTTTTGTTCTTTTTTAACAAAGGAAAAAACAGAAGAAGAAGAAGAAGAAGAAACAGAATTTAGATTTGTTGCGGGTGGAAGCGAGAATGTCGAAGGCTGGTGCATTGGATCTCGCCTCGGGTCTCGGTGGCAAGATTGAGAAAACCGATGTCCTCTCTGCTGTTGAAAAGTATGATTCATCTTTCGTTTCATTTTTGGTTTTAGCTTTTGAATCTGTTGCTTTAATTAATATTCGCTTTTCTTTTCTTCTTTTCTTTAGATTTATTCTTTATCTTTACGTTCATGCTTTCCTTCCTCTGTTTTATATTCTTCCATCTGGCGATGGCGTATGTTCATGTATAAAGTAACAGAGAAATTGGCTTGAACACTCTACAAAATGACTTCTTTCTCATACCAGGCTTTGACTTGGATATCTTTCTCTTAAATAAAATGGTTTAATGCCTCTTACCCACTCCGTGGAGTGAGCCTTTTGGCTTGATTTACTGTTTTTTCTTACGTTAAGCTTACTTTCTCTTTACTTAATCTTGTTTTTTGGCTCATCATCTCTCTCAGATGACTTTAATTTCCAGATCGAGCTTACAGTTTCTCTACATTGTCCCCTCACCGTAAAACTGAACAAAAAAAACTAAAACCCTTCATTTCTACTACTTTTTATGTTTACACTAAGTTTAATCTCCCGCTGTCAAATATATGATTCTTCAGTTTCTGGGTAGTGCTGATACAGTCATTGAAACTGACGTTTGGGTGTTTCTCCTTTTGGCTATATTATTAAGGAATCAAATAAAAATGGGTGGGACATCGACTTGGTCATGACTGCTAGCTGTTAAAGTTGTAGATGTTTTATTATTTGTTTCGAACGGGCCGGTGGCTCAGATCAGCATTGGACTTTTTTGAGGAAAGTCTATATGCAGGCCAAACTTTTCCCCTCAAATCAATTGAATTAAATATGTTTGTGCTATATTATATATAATAGTAGCAGTTTATTGACATACCAACTCTATAAGTCAGTTAGCTTGAAGTAGATTGGACTGCTACATGAATTCTTTTCCTCCATTTTTTAAATTGATGTTCACTCCACACAATTACGGTTTTAGACTGGGTAGGTGGTATAATTAGGATCCTCCCCTTCTGTATCGTGGGCAGGGGGACTTAGGTTTGGCTAACAATTAATGACAAAATAGGCAAAGCGATGTATATACCTGTCCTCAACTAGACCACTGGATAGTTTCTTAGAAATCGAACTGTTTGTCCTTGCATTATATGCATGATGACTTAAAGTTCTGTGTCTTAACTCCTGAAATTTATGCATCTGTAATTGCACACTGTCATATAAGATTATGTTAATGATTCAGGTATGAGAAGTATCATGTCTTTTATGGAGGTGAGGAGGAAGAAAGAAAAGCCAACTACACTGACATGGTAAGGAGGGCTCTACTTTTACCAATCTTGCACTCAGTGTAACCTTCCAACCTGCTGCCTGATTTCTTACTTTAGATCATTTCCAACTTTTGTTAAGAATTATGATTATGTGCTTGTATGTTTGCTATTTCTTGTTTACTCTGCATTACTCAATGGCACTTTTAGGTGTCAATTTCATCAGGCTATAGGATGGTGCTGGTACCTGCCATTTTGTTTTATTCTCTTACAGCTTTACGGGCTGATAAGCCTAAACTAGGACTTGATTGCGTATGCAAATATTAATATACCATGTATTGAATTCAGGTTAACAAGTACTATGATCTGGTTACC
>NW_018397258.1:384418-384604 GCF_002168275.2 Theobroma umbraticum
AGTTTGGATGGGGGGAATCTTTCCATTTTGCGCCTAGGTATCCATTCATTCTCTTCTGTCTAGTGTATGCAAGCAAGATGGTGCAGTTACTTTTTCAAGTCGTTGCTGATCATTATCCTAATTTGTTTTTGCAGATGGAATGGGGAGTCTCTTCGCGAGAGTATAAAGCGGCATGAGCATTTTCTT
>NW_018397258.1:384614-384752 GCF_002168275.2 Theobroma umbraticum
TTGGCTTGAAGCCTGGACACAAGGTTCTTCCACTTCTGTAGATCGCAGAGACACTGCAATTCTAGGTTTGCTGTTTTCTGTTTGTTTTGAATTTTTTACTCAAGCTTTTATTTTTATATTAGGTGTTGGATGTTGGAT
>NW_018397258.1:384762-384959 GCF_002168275.2 Theobroma umbraticum
TGGACCACTGAGAGAAATTGCTCGATTCAGGTAAATAGCAGTTTGTTTTTGAACCTCCTTTGTTTCTTTCATCTTTCTTTTTTCTTTTCTCTTTCATGTTTGTGGCACTGTACTATTGGATGGTATTGTATTTGCAGCAATATATTTTCTTGAAAGAGGCCTCTAAATATGTTTGTATGGTGATTTGCTGCAGCTCC
>NW_018397258.1:384969-385176 GCF_002168275.2 Theobroma umbraticum
CAGGGTTGAACAACAATGAATATCAAATAGCAAGAGGGAAGGTGCATATCTCTTCATTCTTAGATGGAAATGTTTATGCATTTTTAGCATATAGTATTCTTTTCTTGGTTTCTTTTAGAAACCTTGGCTTTGTAAATTTATTTATCTTTGGAAGTTATTATTGTTCTTTTTGGGTCAATCGATATGTAGCTTTATGACCAATATATA
>NW_018397258.1:385186-385607 GCF_002168275.2 Theobroma umbraticum
ATTTTAAGAACAATTTCTCAAGTTATCCTTTTTACCAATGAAATATGTAGTGATGGATCATAGTAATATACAGTTGATGGATGTTGTTCTCTGTTACAGTTTGTGTCCAGTTTTATGTTCAACCACTGTACAATTTCTTTTATTTAAAGGTGACTTTTTGCAGGAATTAAACCGCATTGCTGGAGTGAACAAGAATTGCAACTTTGTGAAGGTTGGTAATATTCTATGTCAATTTTCATATCGTTGTTGAACTCAAGTTTATATTAGGTCTGTTATTATTCTCTGTTTGTTTTAAAATTTTCATCACTTGCATGCAAGAAGGTGTTTTAAGATGCAAAAAAGTGGTCTATAATGACTGATTTTTTTATTGATACCTAATGCAGGCCGATTTTATGAAGATGCCATTTCCTGACAGCAGCTT
>NW_018397258.1:385617-432818 GCF_002168275.2 Theobroma umbraticum
TATGCAATTGAAGCTACCTGCCATGCACCGGATGCAGTATGTCAATTTAAAATTTCCCCTTCTCAATCATGATCACTTTCATCTCGGCTGGAATGGATTATGAATTTTCTATCCTCTAGTAATTTGTTTTGGTTTGATTGTTTTCATTTTACACCAAATCTATATCAGTTTGACTATTATATCTGTTGTGTGTAGTATGGATGCTACAAGGAGATCTACAGAGTATTGAAGCCTGGTCAGTATTTTGCTGCTTATGAGTGGTGCATGACTGATTCCTTTGATCCCAATAACCAGGAACACCAGAAAATTAAGGTAGGCATCTAAAGAGCATGTTTATGCTCCTACGTTTGTTGTGCATCCATGTGTTGATCTTACATGAGAGTTTTATTTATACAGGCAGAAATTGAGATTGGTGATGGTCTTCCAGACATCAGGTTGACCAGACAGTGCCTGGAAGCTCTAGAACAGGCTGGTTTTGAGGTGAAATTCTACTTTTCCGTCTCCCCTCCCACCCTTTTTCTTTGTAATTGAAGATGGAATATTACCAGTGTAGCTGTTTTCCCTTTTATTTTCATTTTTGTCTTCTAGGTAATATGGGAGAAAGATCTTGCTGTTGACTCCCCTGTCCCTTGGTACTTGCCTTTAGATAAAAACCACTTCTCATTGAGTAGCTTCCGTCTAACGGCTATTGGACGCTTTGTTACTAAAAATATGGTAAAAGCTGCCAAACACCCCTCCATATTTATGATGCTCTTTATTAAAAACTGATGTTCTTGGATGAGATGGCCATTTTAAGTTCATAAGCATTTACCTGTAATTTTCCCCTTTGTAGGTCAAGGCTCTAGAATTTGTGGGATTGGCTCCAAGGGGAAGTCAAAGGGTTCAAGATTTTCTCGAGAAGGCCGCAGAAGGGTTGGTTGAAGGTGGCAGGTGAGTTAGAAGTCCTCGTTCTCCATGATTACTTCTGCATGTTGGTTTACCCCTAGGTTTATGAATGTTGTAGTTTGAATTAGATGTAATCTCTATTTTCTGTCCCCAACTAACATGATGACAAAATCTCTTCTTTTGGATTTCAGGAAAGAGATCTTTACACCTATGTATTTCTTCTTGGCCCGAAAACCACTTGCAGAGAGCCAGTAATCCAATGATGCAGGAGCTAATTAACCTATTGCTCGCTGCTTGCTGCTTTCCTGGGAAGTTTGACAGATAGAATGTGGTATATCTTTTAAACAATAGACCATGCTAGGCAGCTTCCAATTTGGTGACCTGCAGATCTATGTTTAGACCTTTGTGACTTCAGTTGTATTTGATATCTTGTCAGCTCTCTCCTCAATTTGGAATGCTTCTCCTTTTAGTTATTTGATGAGCATATTTTCCTTCACCATAGATTCCATTTAATCCTAATATTTTGTGGCAATTAGAAAAGCTTGAATGTGCTTAAAGGTTCATAAATCTAAAACGACGGTCCTATTGGTCGATTTCCTGTCAGGTCAATTGGATTTTCTTTCGGGATTATCAGGGAAAGATTAAGCAAAATTAATTAGCCACCAGCTTTTTCAATCTGGTTAGCCAAATATATGTCCAACTCCCTTAGCATAAAAATATCAATTCCATTGATGTTTGATGAAGAGTAGCCTTTGGCCAATTTTGAGATTTGATTCTATTCAAGTTTCATTTTGTTTACCTCTGTTAGTCACACAGTTACAGTTGCTGTGAGAGTAGCGTGGCAGGGAGCACACTTGACAGGAGATAGACTCGGGCGGTAGTCGCCCGCTTTGATCCCGCCTTGTTAGTCATCCGTAGAGCTTTCTTTTGCAGAGATAACAATCCCTGCTAGGGTCTATGTCCTTAAGTCTGTTGGTTTAGGTGTGATGGCGCCGATCTAATGCACGTATATATCTTACCTATTGATCTGACTAAGGTTGAGCTGGGCAAAATACTATTCAATAATCCAGGAAAATGCCCTTCACTCTTATTCATCAAAGAGGAAAAAATTTACAGGAATAAACAGGTTTAAGCAGACTTGTATCTGATGATAGCATCAAACTGAAAAAAGAAGGCACTCTCTCTCATCGTGCCCCATAGCTCTCATGGTGGTTCTAAATTCTCTTTTGGTCGGGGACTTCATTTTTAACGTTATTGCTGTCATTTTGACCATGGGTTTCATTCGAGTTAGCCGGCGGATGGTAGTACAAGCGAGCAGTTTGAGGGCAATGAGAGTGAAACCTTCCAACTATTCTGACCAATGTATCAAACATCTCCATGTACTTTCTGATCATCGGGAGTATATGTCTTTCACTCCTTGGAATGCCTCTAAACTTTTCATGGGGGAGAAGGGAGAATTAGATGAAATATAAAGAGAGAAGGGGAAAGTAGAAATGTGTCAGAATTTAGAAGAAGTTTGCACTCCATGAAATATGAGTTGTTTGAGGCTTGAATAGATAAAGAGGCAACTGCCACAATATCCAAAAAAAGAGGGAAAAAAAAACAGAAAAAGATTTATATTTAGATAACATAAAAAATTATGATGCAACAAGCTAAAAATACAAAGTGATCTATTTATGGGTTGGTGTGTTTGCTGTCTGTAACCTGAGAACCAATTTGATCCCAGGCCAGTTCAGAACTGCTGCTCTATGTCCCTGTCAGGGCAAGTCCCTGGCAGATTGAAATCATCTTTGCATTTCGGATGCATGATACCAAGATTGCTCGAGCAAACTGCTTGCAAATTCATTTGTCCTGGGTACTATTCACTTGGCTACTTGTCCTTCCTGGAAAAGTTCAAGAACTTAGAACCCATATCAGCAAGCAGTTGATGTGTAGTTAGGGTAACCCTTTGACATTGACGAGATCAACTCTTTCTAGAGTAGAACCTGATCGAGGCTCCAGGGGAATGGAGGCAATGTTGGACCATGAGACTGCAAGTTTCACTGGTCAGACATTGCATTGTCAACAGTCAAGACCGCAAGCCTAAGTGCCAAAGAATTGTAGTTAAGCCATGGTAGGCCCAAGCAGCCACATTCCGGGGTTGGTGGGAAAAGAAGGTGGGAAAACCAAAAGGAGGGTCCAAGCAACTGTCTGAGTCCAAGTCCCACCAAAAGTCTAGACGGCTGAGGAACAAAGTCCACGAGACTTTTGATTTTAATTTATAACCAAATTTGCTTCAATAGCCCTCCTTGAAGTCAACATTTTTCTTTTGGTCCATGGAACTTGATGGAATTAGGCACATATCCCAACTAGACTACTTAATTAAGCTATTGAGGAAAAGAAAAAGGCGAACCATTCTTTTAGTCAAGACATAATTGGTCATGTTGTTTTGCTTGCAAATTTTTGATTTGTTAGATTTCATTCTTTCTAGTTTTTTGTGTATTTTTAGGACCACATTCAATCATTTGACTATAAATCTTTAATTTAACGTACATGAAATTTTTGAGGTCATAGAAAGACAAATGAATAGAGAGGATATTTGCTTTGATACTATGTCCTTTTGGAAAAACCATTGTAATGGTTTCATTATTAGGTAAAGAAGCAAATTTGATCATGTTTTGATATTTATTATATTTATATATTGAAGATATTTATTTTTAACGTAACAGAAGCAAAATTTTCGTTTCAATATTTTGTTGGTTTTGTCTTGGCAGTGGTCCAACTTCAAATGGAAATATTTTTGATGTTTATGAATGTTTCTAATGAGATATTCAACTAATCAAGGCATACAAGAGCCAAGTTTGGTAGACATAAGACAGTGGACCCTTTCATCAGAAAATCCCACACACCCCTGTCCACCTAGATGCCAGCCATGTTCATCAAAGGTTAAACAACAAGCAAAATGTAGAACAATATCATTAAATTGGGTTCATCGTTTAATGGTAAAGACAGAAACCAATACCAATGGAAAGATTAAAACTGGAATAATTAACTTTGTGTATCTAATTGGAGTTTGTTAAGCTCCCATCAGACAGAAAAAATAATCAACTCTTTCACGTCAGCACCAACAGCCGCCGCAGCCTTGGGACCGTAACACCCAACATGCGCCGATACTTCTCTGATAATGCTGTCAACATTGCCGGTGGCGCCGCCGCGGTGGTGGTCGTCAGAGTTAGCCGGTGGATGGTAATACAAGCGAGCAGTTTGAGGACAGTGAGAATGAAATCTTGCAACAATTCTCACCCCTGCATCCAACATCTCCACGTACTTCCCCATCTGTAACACCAAACGTATATCTCTATATCTTTATCTTCAAAAGAAAAGAAAAGAAAAGAAAGGAAAAGAAAAGGGAAATGAAAGGATGGATTTACTAGAAAACGTCCCAAAGTAAAGATCCCATGTAATGGGAAATGGGGTTTGAGGTTGGGAGGAACAAAGCCAAGACCTGTGATTTATATAGCTATGAGTTTCATGCGTTTTCGAGGCTGTTTCCTTTCATTGTCTCTACTGATATTTATTTGCCCAATCCAGCTCACATTTTACTTGCTCCCACGGTTGGTGGAATGATTTTCAATATATGCCCCTATATTTTACTTTATTTTAATTCTTTACTCTTATATTTTTAAATATTTTTCTTTCTTTTGACTTTCTTGGATATTAAGCTAATGAATTTGATGGATTTTTATATTAAAATTTGGAAAAAAAAATTTTTAATAAATCTTTAAAATCCTAAAAACAAATCATGAAAATTTAATTTGTAATATAAAAAAAAGAATACTAAATGTTTAAAAATGAAAAAAATTGATTTGAGAATTTCGAAAAGAACAAAAATGAGACAGAATAGCTAGTACTTAATGATAAATTGTCATTTTAAATAGGAAACTTGTCTCTTCCAATTGCATATCAAAACATTTCACATGTGATAATATTCCATTTGCATATGTATGGGATTAGGATTAGTATTTGTTTATGAACTTTTTTATTTGTTTTTAAATTGAATTGTTACATTTTTACGGCGACTAATCAAATTTAAATGGTATTGCAAAAGTATTGGCACAAAATTTCACAATTTTTTATTATGTATATCTTTTTGATTTTAATGGTAAAATTGAATATACTTAACCTGTCTGATTAATTACATAAATAATCAAGAAGATTATTATATGGTCCAAAGTATGGACTTATAAAATTATTATAAGTAAAATGTTTTATTGGATGCCATTACTTGAGCATTTTCCTTGCCTCAATTAACAGAAACGTATTATGCACAAAATAAAGGGAGGTCACTTTTAATTATGAAAAATAAAAAGGAGGTGTGAAAAATATACCAAAAAACAAGGGCCTTGTTGCAAATATGCAAAACGCTTTTGATATTTCCCCACCTAAGCCCTAGAAGTAGGGACGAATCGGGCAAGGTAGCCGCGTGAAAAGTTTAGCATGCGTTGCACTGTTGGCCGCGTAATGTTGGTGGACTTTTCAAGTTTGACCCTATGTTCTCTTCATAATTACACAGTTTACCTTCCAATTTTTCCATTTTTCTTTGTAAGGCTACTAATGTAATACCGTGTTAGGGATAAACCTAATTTGCGTCGTTGTATCTTAATTGTATCGTGTAAGTAAAGAATTAACACTTATATGAATAAATATAAACACAAAATATATGTGCTTATATATTTATTACATGTGTTATACGGCATGAGATGAATAATATATTTATTAAATAAATTAAATTAAATTTTGTATAATACATCAAACTTATTTAAATTGATTAACCTATTTAATAAGTGTCATAAATCAGTTAAATGAATCATATATACGAATTGTACTCTATAATATGATTAATTAAATAAATTAGACTCGTTATATGAGGATTAAGCAAGTATAAATGTTTAAAACACAAAATGATTGTGTTTTAAATATATCAATATGTTTAAGATACAAAATATAATAATTTTAAAACCAAACTTATTTAATTACGTATCATATTAATAAATCATGCCTAAAATTATCAACTCCCATTTAAGATGCCCACCGTCCCAACTTTTTAATAAATCTAGTAGTATTTGTTGAAATAGCATACAAACCTTTGTGGTACAATAATTTAGGTTTTAGGTTTGTTGTGGTTATTAATACTTAAACCTCTTTTATGGTGGGTGGCCTAAGCCTAAATTACTTTATAAACACAGGTATTATTTATTTTCCAAATAATTAATTTGTATTAAAAATTAAGTAAAATTTCTTTGAAATGATGGGCTTTGGCCCCAGGGCTCTGATGATCTTTTTGAAGAGTACTGTCATCCAAGCCCATGGATCAAGCCCGGTTTTCATGGAACGGATCATCATTCCTTTGGATCAATCTGTAATAACTGATCTTGGTTATTGTTATCCAATCCCGCCAATTCTAGTCTTCGGGCTCCTGGGCGTAATGCAGCAAAATCCCTTTACACCCGCTAGCTTGCGCTGGTCACTCTCCGTCTTCCCATCGTCCACCACCCGTTCGACAAAACTCCGCTCAGAACCCGTCCACTCTTCAACCCCACAAATTTTCACCGTCGTTTCATCAAAACGGAGCTCCGAACGCTACCTGACGGGGCCCCAGAGAGATCCCAAGAATGCATTGTCTCGGATTATAAGGAGAGAGGCCGCCGTTGAAGGCATTGGGAGGAAAGCAAAGTCCAAGAAGCAGCGTAACAGGCTTTGGCCTAAGGCTGTTCTGGAGGCTCTGGATGAAGCTATAAAGGAGAATTCTTGGGAGTCTGCTCTTGAGGTTTGTGGGTCTTTCTCTCTTCTTTTTTGTAATCTTGTTCGATAAGAACGATAAGAAAATTTTATTTTGCCTGTTGATAGATATTTGGACTTCTTCGTAAGCAACATTGGTACGAGCCTAGATGCCAAACTTACACAAAACTGATAATGATGCTAGGTAAATGCAAGCAATCTGAACAAGCCAGTTTGCTGTTCGAAACAATGCTTTCGGAAGGGCTTAAACCTACCATTGATGTCTACACTGCACTCGTAAATGCATATGGAAAAAGTGGCCTCGTTGATGAGGCTTTTACTATTGTTGAAGATATGAAATCAGTCTCTGACTGCAAACCTGATGTATATACTTACTCTGTACTTATTAACTCTTGTATGAAACTTAAGCGTTTTGATCTGATAAGGAGAATTCTTGCTGAGATGTCTTATTTGGGAATTGAGTGTAGCACTGTTACATATAATACTATCATTGATGGATATGGTCAGGCTGAAATGTTTGAAGAAATGGAGAACTCGTTGACTGATATGATTGAAAGTGGTGATTCCCCACCGGATATTTTCACGTTCAATTCTATTGTTGGGGCTTATGGGAACAGTAGGCAGATTGAGAAGATGGAGAAGTGGTATGATGAATTTCAGCTTATGGGAATAAGACCAGACATCAAGACTTTCAACATCCTTATCAAATCTTTTGGGAAAGCAGGCATGTATGAGAAGATGGGATCTGTCATGAAGTTCATGGGGAAAAGATTTTTCTCCCCAACGGTTGTTACTTATAACAGTGTTATTGACATATTAGGGAAAGCTGGAAGGGTTGAAAAGATGGAAGAATATTTTAAGGAAATGAAGCATAAAGGAATGAAGCCAAATGCTATCACCTATTGCTCTCTTGTTAGTGCTTACATTAAAGCTGGGTCAATTAAGAAGGTTGATTTAATTTTGAGGCAGGTGGAGAATTCTGATGTAATACTAGATACCCCTTTTTTTAACTGCATCATCAGTGCCTATGGTCAGGCTGGTGATCTGAAAAGGATGGGTGACTTGTTTTTGCTGATGGAAGAGAAAAAATGCATGCCTGACAACATCACTTTTGCAACCATGATTCATGCCTACAACACTCATGGCATGATTGAAGCTGCTCAAAATTTAGAAAATAAGTTGATTAGCACCAACAAAAATTCAGGTATGAGCATTAATTGGCTCCAACACTTTGTTCTATACCATCATATTGGACTCGAAACCTCTTTATAACATTCAAAGTCATGAAAGCCACTTTTCCAATCTCCATGGTTCTCACTTGGATTTAATATGGTCTGTTTTGTTTAATATTTCTTAGATATTGAACTCAAAAATCATATAACTACAAGCTCTTTTCCTGATGTCTATGTCCAATAAAAGGACCCCATTGTCAAGCAAATGGTGCAAATTCATATTTGACTCCTGACTGCCATTTTCTGATAATTGTGATTGAGTTAGAAGATTAAAATTTGTTCAAGTTGCTTCAAATGTTCAATGTGACAGAATTTGTATTCTGCAAGACCTACTTTCTTATATAATTACCGATTTCTTAAACTTTTGGCAGTTCTGGTGAAGGAGATGATAAGGAATCATGTGAGAATGTAAATGCGATGGTAAATAAGGATGCAACGTTGAAGGTTGATGGGAACGGTAAAGATGATTGTGGACAATGTCATGGGATATCTCCTGGTGGAAGTCTGATCCAAGAAACTGCCTTTTCAATGATGGCACTGGAAACTTAACTGAAGACAAAACTTCCTTGCAAAACATGGGATGTTGCTGGAAAATTTTTGTACTCCTCAAGTAGGTATATAGGTTTGAGACATATCTATTAGATTATAGATAAGGAAATCAATAGATTAACATAATTATGAAACGGACATGTATTGATTATACAAACTCATTCGTAGAGTTTAAAAATTTTACCGTTAATGTATACAATAATAATCCTTGGTTGCAAGGATGAGAAGGAAGACCTATTAAGCAAGCTGATGTGCATGGTGCTAAGTGCTAATTGTGTCCTTTTTCGCTTTGTATTTCCTTTTATTGTTAGGTAAAAGTTCCTGATTGATGGAGTAGTGATCCCCTCAAGGAAATCTGTCATTGTGCACGTTTTGGGGAGGTCTGAAGCTGGTGTTGGAGGGACAGGAGCTTGGTGTTGTGTTTTGCAAAAGGTTTGTTGTTTGTGTTGAGCTCTATACACTCTATAATGCAGTTACTCACCCGCACGGATTAGTCCAGATGGTAAAGGAAGGAGTTCATTTCTTTATCATTGAGGTTTGATCTTTACGGAGAGTGCTCCGAGAATAAAATCTTGAATACACTAGATCTTGGATTAACAGTGGTGGACTCACCATCTTTGGAGATGGAGTCAACTTTAGATTTCGGATTTGCCTTGGTCGTGTGGGGTTGCGGCCTTGGTGCGGGCGGGCTGGTCGGTCCAGTCTTTTTCATTCTTCGGTACAAAATTGGAAAGGTGGCTCAGGAATAATAGATTGGGGGAATCATTCCATCTTGTGTAAATCTTATCCTCAATCTTGAGTTGCTGAAGTGTTTATTCTAATTTTTCTTTTTTGAGTTCTATTTAATCGCATAAAAGATTACTTTATTATCTACGTGCAGTTGTTTTGCTCTTGCAATTAAATTTTATTTCGGTGATATTTTTATATTTTGGTTTAAAATAAAGAAAGATAAACATTTAATTCAAGGACAGAAAGAGTACACAGAAAAGAAATGGTATGATTTCATCGACTAGAAATATAAAAAAATGGGAAACTTTCTGTTTTTGCAAAGTGTGAAAGGAATTAGACAGGCAGAACAAAGATGGAAAAATGGGAAAGTTCCAAACCAACATCATGAGGTGATGAAAAGTTCTCCAAGTCCAAGCTTGCAGATTTTCCTACCAGAAAGCACACAAATGAGGGTTGACAGCCATATCCAAACCCCAATTGAGAGACTTCTAATGGAGCCATCCATCAAGGAGACTATAACCCTCACCAAACCCTTCAGAGACCTGTTACACACATGGTAGCAATCATTTCTAAAAACCCTTTTTATGTTTTTTTCAAAGACAGAGCACTAGGGAACATCATTACATCTCTGAAAACAGTAAACTTTGACAATATTTGTCCTTTCAAACTGATCCAATGGTTTTGGACAAGATGACTAGGAAACTGGAGGTCAAGTCTGATCTGATTTTTGGGGGACGTGGCGGGGGCTTGGTGTTTGGTAAAGTGCCACAAATCAATATGCCAGGCATTGCTCTTGGGAGACTCCAATCTTTTTGAATGAGTTTTGAGGTTGAAATTGAAAGCGATTTCCCCATTTGTGGTTTCAACGTTGCGGCCGGTGAGTCGAACCCGAACTGCAAGGCAAAGAAGCAAACGCATGAAACACGAACATACACAGTTATTTCGGCAAAAAACATCAGTTACGTTATGTTTCTCTAAAGTCACTTGATTAGACAAAGAAATGTCAGTAGGGATTCATGATTTGATGTCATGTCGCCTTGACGAGACGCTTTTTAGTTTATGATATGTACAAAACGTTGCGGTCATGATCTCGACCTCGGATTAATCTTTTTCATGTCTGTTAGGAAGGAGAAAGAAATGAATAAAATTTGTTTTTTTGGTTTTTAATATGACTTAAATTGAGTTTTCAAGTCATATTTTTTTATTTATATATTCAAGTACGTACATATTACGTAAAATGTTTTGTAGAAATGAATAGAATATTATTATTTATTATTGAGTAAAAAAAAATCTCAAAAAGTATATAGACGTAAGTGTTGTACATTCTATTAAGTTAATTTTTTTTTTTAAAAAATCATAATTATGTGATAAAATGATATTAGAGATTACTTAATTCTTAATTAATATGAAATTTTTATTAGAGATATTATAATTTAGATAGACCCGACCCTAAGTAGTTTCTTCCTTTTTATAAATTCAAGTTGAAAATGCAAGCTCATAACATATACACATACTTTAATTTGTGAGAAATAATTCAAATAATACTTTCAACTTAAGATAAAATCATATAAGGGTAAGTAACATGCTTACCCAAAAGTCATACGATATATATGGAAAATCAGGAACAAATAATGAAAAACATGAAAATTTTCTGTTCCTATTGTCTTTATTTACCCCAAGACTTCTATTATTCTGTCAAACAAGTTGAAGCATGATATCCGTTTTTCATATATTTTCAAGGACATAAACCAAATTCTCCTACATACACAATGAAAAACATGAAAACAACTGCTGCATAAGAAATCAAAAGATAGACTTTTGATTTAGTGAATGGAGATAAAAGTATTTTGTCAATAAATTTCATTGACTACGTGTTATTGTATTTTCATTTATCAAGTTTATGTTTAATTCGATATATAAATTTAGTATTTTCACGTGAGATTACGTCTTGTGGATATCGACAATATTATCTAAGCAGCATCATAGAACTTAAAATTAAGAACAAATAAGAAAAATCATTTAATTCTTATATATATATATATATATATATATATATATATATATTCTTCTTTTATTGCCACCATTGCCACTACATATTGCATAAAACGTTGCGGAGAATGCAATTTTTGTCAATCTTTCTAGAATCCAACTTTGAAGGCAACTTGGAAAAGTTGTTCTTCTCCTATATCCCTCTTTAGTTTCCATCTTTTTGTCAAAGCACCAAATTATGCCTGGTTGAACTTGGTATCTAGCTAGCTAGCTTTTCTTTCTGGGTGGATTTCAACAGTAAACAATTTGTAAGTGCATTTCTTCCATTGGTACATATTCCAAGGATATATATAGGACCAATAAAAAAATGGCTTCTTGTTGAAAAATGCAGGTGCGAAATTCTTTCCTGTTCATGGAATAGAAATGACATATTCGTGATTTGATACTGATTGGATGATAGATTTTGAATCTTTCCTGTCATGGAAAATTAGGTACAACTCGTTATCGTGTCTCTTATTATATACAAGCTTAAGTGGTTTGTCTTAACAGAGACGGTAATGTATATTAATAATATTTATCAGAGTGACTGTTTCAATGTTGCTACTTGATAGCATGACCGGTTTCTGATCGATTTATGATATTCCTGATAGTTTAAACTAGGTATGCCCCAAAAGGTGAAAACGCCAAGGAATATGACGTCTCCCTCTTTGCTTTCAAGGCTCCACCGACCAGGAAAGTTGGCCATGTTATCTTGAAGAACATGGGATGGGTGTGTATGTGTGTGGGGGGTGAAAACCTTGAAAATTAAGGGAAACCGACTTCACAGAAAATGTAGCCATTTGGCAACTTAAAATAATTCCCCCCGCAATCCATTTTCGTGGCCACTTTCAAAAGGAGACCTTGTCTTCAATATTCTTTGTATAGGCTGGTGGTAACATTCTTTAGAGTAATTCCTAAGTTTGTAGCCAATGTGTGAACACTGGAACAACTACGCCAAGTGCGTATAAAGTCAATGGAGGGGGAGATAACGTAAGAAGCAAAGGACCATTCATCCACTAATCCATGGCAAGTAGTTTTCCCCATCAAGATATGTATTAAGATGGAGGAATTTCTTCCCCATCCACAAGCAAAATGATTGATCATGGCGACCCTGATCACCCCCAATTTGATAAAATTTGAACATCAATCTCGTGAATAAATTCCAATTGTTCCACTTGCGCAAATTATAATATACGAACGTAAACGACTAAATTCCTTTTGTGGTGTTACGATTCCTACCCCTCCGCTCCCAAACAAGGGGGATTCACTGTTTTTTTCCTAGACAAATTCCCCTTGCCGGCCTAAGGCCATTCACTACTTTTCTAGGGTTTTTGGGTTGGCTCACTTTCTTTTTTGACCTTTCCCCTTCAATTTTCACCGTCAAAGAGTTGGTATGATGAACCCTAAATGCCTATATATATAAATATAGTATATATTCTTTGTGAATAATAAGATTTCTCTATTAAATTTATCCTTTCAAAGTGAGGTGTGGCATGTGTATGCATGATGCATGCACCTTGAAAACTCGATAAAAACAGAAAAGGAGTTCTTTTTTAAAATAAGTCCCAGGCATAAGGGTTTCTGACAATATATTTTTTTATAATTTTAATTATTTTTAGTTAAAAGAATTAACATTTGGATAAAATTATCCTTAATGAAACCGACTTATTTATTTAGCTCCGTGTTTTAATCCAAACCTATTAACAGGTCAAATATGTTTAGATCTGCATTTCAAAACAACTCATATTTTTTGAGCTTTTCTCGTCATACTATTCATCTCTATAGTATTCCTTTCTAGAAAGAAAAACGTTAAAGCATTTTAAGAATTTTGAAGTAGTTTTTGATATACGAAGAAAACCTTTGAGCATTTTGAGTATTTTTAAATATTTTGGAATGATTTTTGATGTATAAAGAAAAACTTTTCAACATTTTGAGCATTCTTTGTCAAGTAGGCATATTCGTTAATTATGTTGTAAAATGGAATATAATGTATCATTTGAAGTTGTTGATCTTGTTAAATGAAATTCAGTACTTTTTGGTGATATTTAGGCATTACGTGACTAATTTTTAAGTATTGCGTGACTTACTTTGTACATTACGTGACTTATTTTAAGCATTACGTGACTTATTTTTAGATATTGAGTAACTAATTGGTAGGCATTGCGTGACTTGTTAGCAAGCCATTGCGTGACTTAGACATTGCTTAAAAATCAATCACATAATGTCTAAAAATCAATCCCGCAATGCTTATAACCAATTACGTAATGTCTAAAAATTAGTCATGCAGTAATTAAGTCACACAATACTTAAAATCCAATCTAATCAATTTCAACTCCTCAACTTTGGAGTTCTATGGTTTTATGAATAAACCAATAAACTTAAGAACCTAAAACACATATATTTTTTTTTGCTAAACCATGAAATTGTGCATTTCCTAAAAGATAAGTTACAAAACTCCATAATCTTCTAAAGTAAGACAAAATATATCTCTATTGGGAAAGCTTTGCTCACTTGTCTTATGCAAAAACAAAATATACTCCATTTGCAAAATATTTCCTAAATAATTTCAACTCAAAATCTCAAACAAACATTTTTAATAAACATTTCAATCCTAAACACAACAAAATCGTGAACTACCATAAAACCCGTCAACCATGCTTTAACTGTCCCTTCTCCCTGAGCCGTTGAAACCATTACTAAAAAGTATCCAGTTACCACATTCATCATGCTGCTTCTGAGCTCTTGAAAACATCACTAGAAAGTATCTAGTTACCACATTCATCATGCTGCCTGCAATCACCATAAAAGAGCAAAATCGCTATTTATCACCTTTGAAAACCCCAAGATCTACCATCCAAAAAATAAAAAAATAAAAAAAAATAAGAAAGAACTTGATGTCATCTCTGCTCTTTGGATAGCGAGATAGACCGTATTTGACCAGAGAAAGAAATCTACATTTAATTTTGAAATTTTTATTTGAATGACGGGATAGAGAAAACTGAAATCATTTTATTTGTCTAAAATTGTTTAAAGGGTATTGTTATCAAGTCATACTAAAAATTGATTAAAAATAGTTAAAATTATATAAAAAAGATATTTTTGAATTGGGCTCATGAGGAAGATTATTTCTCACTATTTCCTCAACAGAAAAAATATCATCATGTATGTGTATATATATAATATTAATTTAATATTTAAAAAATGATTTAAAATTTCATGCACATATGAATAAGAGATGTGAATATATAATAACAAAATAAAAAGAGTTCGTAGTCATTATCATGTAATTTATTAAATGTATAAAATGGAATATTACAGATTGTGCATGGGTGATTTTTTTTTTTTTAATAATTAAACTTTTATAAGTAGTGGGGTTTATGATGAGTATAGTTGAAAATCAATACAAATAACCCTTTTGGAAAATTACATAAATTTGGACTGCCTAAACCCAAATTTAATATATATATCCCAAGAGCTAGGACAGACACTTTGCATGGCACAATTGGTCCATTTGGACGTAATTTTCTAAGCTAATTTGATAGATATGAGAAATTATGATTGGCTTCCCCAAATCGTGGATAACAACTTTCATTCCAATTTCTTGTACGAATGACTTGTTTTTGGGGGGAAGGGGGGAGTTAAAAACGTCGACGTTGTTGTTAAAGAACAAAAGCCTGTGTCTTGCGCAATCAAATCTGTTGGATATGCTTTCAATCAGGACAGAAACCCCTAACTTTCCGATGGATTCATGTCTCTTTTTTAACCTTTGTCGCAACATGTTTGGAGTTTCGGAGTCCCCTTGGTTGTTTTCTTGCTTGTCTGATCTCCTGCTATGTTTGTATGCAAATTTTTGGTGGGGTATATCAATTAGTCGTACGGCTCTCCATAGTGTTTCAGGCTAATCAAGAACTCGTGGCGATGATGAGAATGATCAAGAAAACTCAACTCATCGCCATGTAACCATTTTACAAGCATGAAATCACAACCCAACAATCTGAAAAACGACAGTACGAAGGAGTTTAAAACAAATTCTAACAAATTATTAGGAATATATAATTATAATTATACCGTTAACAATTACTATTTCTTAAAAAAACAAATATTAAAAAAATTCTAATATAATCAATTTTGTTAAGAAAAATTTGTTAAAAGCAGAATAATTTTATCACCGGTTTCCGATTAAATTTATTTTTAATTTTTATATATACGTTTCAACAAAATTGATTTCGTTAGTAATTTGTCGAAAATGCATTTTATGTCAAATCATATCAAATGACAATTAAACTTTTAGACAAAATTTCCACAAGTACACTTTTAAAGAAAAAAGTAATTTTTTTTTTAAAAAAAAAATTGAGATAACAAGACTACTCTTCAAGAGGTCCCAAAAAGGCAAAAGCTTAAAAAGTGATATTACAAGATAATCTGTGTTATATCAAGGGAGAGAGCTGGGCATAAAGTTCATTTGGTTTTCTTGGCAGAAACAAATTAGCAAAGATGGGCTTCTTATATCATTAAGGTTTGGTAAGATGTCATGTTAGGGGCATCAAATGAATGATTTTCCTTCTAATATATATCATTTGCACCTTAAAATTATCACAAGGGTACCTACTACTATTTCTTCGTGGAAACAGCTGCTTCTCTCTCTCTCTGTGTCGTCTTAGCTAAGGCTCCTAGATCAAATGATGATAAATCAGGCTGTCCGTGTCAATGTCTTTTGTTTCCTGCTGCATCCATGAGATCTGTATGTGTAAACAAAACATGATCTCCAAATTCAGGCATTTTCCCATAAATAACACCAATAACACACGAAAATATTTTGTATGCTGGCCCAAATTATAGCCCCCACTTGGATTATAAATAACCATTATTCAGAGTGTCATGTGGCTTCTTATCTTATGAAATCTTTTTGCTGATCTATCATTATAATTAACTTTGTCTTAAAGTGGGGGAGTACGACCCCCTCCAATTATACAATCTCCTTGTTCATTAGGAGCAACTTCCTAACTTGAAATTACGTTCTAATTACTTGTGTTAATGGTATAGTAAATATTCTTTTCATTCCTACTATTTGTTCATATATATAATTAATTAGCACACAATTAATTTTCGTACTTATTTATATTCGATCGAACCTATACGTTTATAACCAGCCCGATTTATATATCATTGCTCGATTGTCGGTTTTTTTACAGTTATTTTTTCTTTAGATTAGATCAACATGGGGGGTTTTTTGGGGAAGTAGGGTACTGCTAGTGGGGTTGGGAGTTTTATGAAGAATGAATTGGGGAGTCGCTTTACTAGTTTGAGCTGAAACGAAAAGGGGTTCTTTCTGATTGTTCACACTGTTAGAGTGGACTCGTTCTGACTAGATCAAAGCTCCGTGTTCATGCACGATTGCCTTATGGCCATGATGCTTATGGCGATTTTCCAATTCTTCACACATTTCTTTTATTTCTTTTTTTTTTAGTAAATTTTGGTTTTTCTTTCTTTGTTTAAACCAATGAGCTGGACCAGCACATGTGAATGTGGATAAGCACATAAAAATAGCCACCCATTTACTCTATGAATGCATTCTTGATTTATCTTACCCCAAGACAAAAAATCAATAAAAGAAAAAAAAATACCCACACATTAATCTAATTGTTCTTCATTTTTGTTTCTCCTTTTTCTCAAGGCAATTGATGAAGAACAGAGGGTTAATTAAGCTGCAAGCACGCATAATTGTTGAATTTGATGTATTCATAACAGGATTCAAACACTCCAAACAAAGAAAAACCCAACTTTTTTCAACAATATTCTATCAAAAATTTCATAAAAAAATTTTTTTATCAAAAATTTCATCGTACATGTTTTCCTCATTTCGTCATAATCGATCTTCTCTTGAAAATAAAAACTTTTATGGGAAAATTTTCCGACAAGAATCTATTTCTTTGAAAATAACTTGAATTGGTGAAAATCTTTGAAAATATAATATAAACAAAATACTAAACAAATAAAGAAGAGAAAGATGAAGCAGGCAATGCTGTCTTTAGATAAGCAACATTTCAAATCATGCCACATCAATTACCGATGGAGATTTCTATCTTTGACATATTCCCAGTTAGACCGGATTGAACCTGCCTCGGGGAAATATAGATTTTTTTGACCAAGATTCGTTAACTTTATATTAGAATGTAAAACCGCACACAGTTTAGCTAGCTAGGGTCTATGATTTTGCTCATGACTTACACAATTTGTCATAATAATTCTAAAAAAAAAAGTTTAAAATAAAAGGAATATGTACCATATAAAGAGGAAAACGATATACATGGTTGCCTGATTGCAAGAATAAGAATACCTACTTCCACAGCTATGATTAATTAAGTTATTGGGTTTTGGACTTTTTCCTTTTTTTGCAGTATGTGTACATATATAGACTCAATAATTTCCGAATTTGACTGCCCCACAATCGTACGTTTTATACAAATATAGTATTTACATATGAAAAGCTTTCGGTTCAATGTTTATTTAAATATAGTGGTAGCAATAAATAGTAAATGAAATATGCACATATTCACACGATTCCCTACTTAAATTAAAAGTTGAACTCGAATCCATTTTATTCAATACTTGTTATAAAAAGAGATATAAAATAAAAAAAAATTTACCCAATTTTGTTGAATTTGTTTAATACTATAAAAGTATATACGTCAACTCAAAATTGTTTCCAATATTAAAGGTGTTTGTTGGAATGTATCTGTAACACTCTTTCTTGTCTTGTAAAGAATTCTTTTAGCAATGTGAACAATATGTAAGATTATTTAATTATATATCAGAGTTCCATGTATCACATTTGTTTGATTTTAAAAAAAAAAACCGGATGCGCTTTTTTTTGTAACTTGATATATATATTTTATCGAGTATAATGCATTTTTTATTTTAATTATAAATAGAAAAACAATAAAAAATATTGTAATTATGATACAATGATTACAGACTGTAGCCAATCTGGAGTGAGGGGTGACAGCCCGCTACCTGATACCGCTCTACCTCCAGTTTGGTTGGGGTTGGGGGCATAAACTTTGACCGTTGACTTTGTCACGGCCAATTTCATCTCCGCCGTCACGTGCAGGGTCCTTTTTTTTGCTCCCTGCTGGATTCTTCTAATCGTCCAACGCCTTATCTCCTTCCTTTCACGTTCTGATAATGACCGTTCGTCTCAGAACGACGCTATGCCACGCTTTACACGTCCTTTATTTACCCCACTTACCATTTTACCCTCTTCTTTTCTTCCCATCCTCCTTGAATTAAAAGAATTCTCTTCGTAGTATCTCGCGCGTCTAAATCGAATTTTATTCACTTAATTAACTTTAAGTAAAGTTTTCAGCACCGTCCTGCACATCCAAACCGACTTTTATTGACCTAAGTAGCTCATTAATTAGGCAATAAATGTTTGTTCCATTTTTAACACTTTTAAAGACAGTTTTCGGTATATTCTCCTCTTAGAAACGGACCACGTAAGACAACTTCATACAACCGATTAATACCATATGGATTTTTTCTATTAATTCATTATTGATAGCATATAGATTTCATAAATATGAAGATAATATATAAGATAAATTTTATGATTATTCTTTTATGTTACTAATATTTAAGAATTAAAGAGTATCATAATATCGCCACCTTTGTTTCTTTTTTTAATTTCTTTTTATAGAAGCCATTCAATTATTAATGAGGTTAATGCAAACGTCATAGTTTAATTAATTATGAGTCAATAATTAGATCATACAGCATTGGTTTAGATGGTTCTTGTTTACTCTCCAAAGCAATACTATAGTAAAATCAAAATTGCTTTCTTAAAAAAAAATCAAAATTATTCTTTATGTCTTCTCCGAAGTTTCAAACAGAAAATATCTTGTATTTTAGTAATAAGAACGTGAGTCAAGGAACCGGATTTTATAAATGAGGAAAACAAACAGCCGACTAGGAAATTTCAAAGCAATCGCATTGGATTTGCATGGATGATGCAAACAAAAATGCTTAGCTCATTTCGATTCCCAAAGTCACTGCTTTTGTCTAATACTAATAATTAACAACTAATCATAAACAATAAAAAAAACTTATGTTTTAATTTTTTTTCACGTTTCTTTTCTGTTCAATTCTCGAAAGAAGTTACAGTGTTAAATTTGTTCAGTACAATTATTAAAATACATTTGAATAAAAAATTAAAGGTGTAATTACTTTTAAAAATAAGATTTAGTCACAAAAGGTTAAGAAAGAACACAAAATATTAAGCAAAAAAATTAAAATTATATAGTGAAAGTGAAATTTGTCCAATAAAAATTTCGGACATCCTCAAATCTAGCTAGATAAAAAGACCAATATGTCCTTTTGGCTGTGGAGGAACGCGTCAAATCCTCGTCAATAAGGAGTAGAAATTCGATCCGACCACGCTCACTTGCCTGTTCGTGTACAACTTGAAAAAGTTGAAAAAAATCAAAAGGCACATTTTTTTTTATTTTAAAAAGAAATTAAGGAAATGAAAAAATAAAAAAATGGGAGAAAAAAAAAAAGCCTATATAAACCGACTCCCGCTATTTCTGCCTCTCTCGCCAACAGACTACAACGACACAAACTCAGACACATTCCTTCTCTGTCTTTCCCATTTTTTCTCTTTTTAATCGCTCTCGTAGATGGATTCCTCAACTCGCTCCTCCGTTGTCGTAATCGGCGCCGGCATCTCCGGTCGGTAACGGAGAACAATCTAACCGAATAATACATTCTTGCTAACGAAGAAAGATGTGGATATTACGTGTTATTGTGTGTTGATAATTTGAAAAAAAAGATTGTTGAGAAACGAGAAATTGTGTTTTTTAATTGATGATTTTTTAAATTCTGGTTAGGTATATCGGCGGCGAAGGTTTTGGCTGAGAACGGAATTGAGGATTTGGTGATTTTGGAAGCCTCCGATAGAATTGGCGGTAGGATCCGGAAAGAAAATTTCGGAGGCGTGTCGGTGGAGCTAGGGGCGGGTTGGATCGCCGGTGTAGGTGGTAAAGAGTCCAACCCGGTATGGGAGATTGCCGCACAGTTGGGCATCCGAACCTGCTTCTCTGACTACAGCAATGCCCGCTATAACATCTATGATCGAAGGTCCGAATCCGAAACCCGAGATTCTTAACTATTTTATTTGGCGGTGAACGGTTGAGCTTTGAAAATGAGAAAACTTTTTATCTGAAAGACGCCGTGTGGACAATTTGGAGTCGCCGGCGTAAATTGGCTTTTCTTCTTCCAGTTTTTTCTGTTGAGTCTCTGTTTTTCAAGAAATAAAACAAAAGAAGAAATTATGCGTTTTAATGTATTAAACCTTAAAATTTGTATGAATGAGTTGCAGCGGGAAGATATTTCCGAGTGGAATCGCCGCAGACTCGTACAAAAAAGCGGTGGACTCAGCGATTCAGAAACTAAGGGACCTAGAGGCAAACAGTGTCGACGAGGCCTCCAAAGGAAACGACCAACCTCTGTAAGAAGAACATATGATAATTTCATAATCATTAATTACAAATTCACTGGCAGTGCTTTTCCTTTTTTCTCTTAAATGTCAGTGAATTAACTTTCCCTATACATTTTTGGTTTTTCATTGTGGATTTTTTTAGAACGCCGAAGACACCAATAGAGCTCGCAATTGACTTCATATTACACGATTTTGAGATGGCAGGCAAGTTCCACCACTCATTCTGTTTTTCGCTGTTTGGATGCTGAGAAAAGTCAAGAAATGCAATTGAAAATATTTTAATTATGATTCATGCATTTGGATTGGTCTGCTTCGTGAAAAATATGCTTAAAGAAATCTTGACCGGACACCTGACGGTAATTAGCAGTCATAATAAGAAAGGAAAACAATACAAATAACAATGATTATTTCATTAGAAATTTCTTCTTGTACATTGACATTGAACAGAGCATTAAATTTCCCTGTTTTTTCCCTTTTGCTAATGCTTGCTGTTTTTGCATACAGAGGTGGAGCCAATATCAACATACATAGATTTTGGAGAAAGAGAGTTTTTGGTGGCAGATGAAAGGGGTTACGAGTATTTACTGCATAAAATGGCTGAGGATTTTCTATTTACGTCGGAGGGTAAAATCCTGGACAATCGTCTCAAACTCAACAAGGTATAAAATCTAACTCTTTGATTCTTTCGCTTCACCTTTCAATTTGTTTTGCCTTTTTCAATCAATTTTTTAGTCCACATGATATGGTTGTTTTGTTTTCTTGTCACTCAATCATGGGATGAAAACAAAGGGACAGAGAGCAATGAGATAATAAATACAGAAAATAGAAAAAAGAGCAGAAAGTGTGCAAAAAAAATCTGAAGCTCTGTTTTGTATGCATGCACTGCTTTCTTTTTGTTGTTGAGATTGATTGACCCACTTTTGGGAGTTTGCAGATAATGACGTTTACTGAAAGCTATTTTCACCTTTGTTTATTTTATTATTGTTTTTATTATTATATAATGTTTCTTAGATACACCTTTTTCTTCACTATAGGGGGTCAACTGTTTTCAGGGTTCTGTTTTTTAATTTCTTTTCTTAATGAATTATTTTATCATCTTTTTTCTTTTCTTGCTATCATATCATCATCGTCATCATGATCATAGACCAAAGCTCATTATTCTTTTAATTCTAGCACTAATAGTATATATTTCTCGTTGAAATTATTGGAATTCTCCTTGGTTTTTTTTTTCTTGATTTATGAGCTGAACTTTTCTTTTCCTTCACTGCAATGATTTTAACACGTTTGAAAACAAGAATATAATTAGTCAACCTCAGATGTTGGGTCTGTTCCCAACTATGAGCAATTTCAATGATGCAAAGTGGTGAAACTTTGAGGAGTTGAGGACCCTTAAACAGGGCATAGTTTGACCTTATATTTTCATTTCAATCGAGCTTCATGTTTAAAACCTTCCAAGCACTTTTACCTTACTATCATCAATCAGTAGGGCCATAAGTTCCCCAATTTTCACTATCCTGCGCACTGTCCACAATGACCAGGGAACAACACCCAGGAGTTGAGATGTCTTATCAAACTCACATAAGAACATGCAAATAGAGAGTCTTGTCATTTTCTTCATTTAATATGTTGTTGTCTTCACTATCTCGATTGCTCTAAAATCAGACAAATAGTGAACACTTTCCCCCTTTTTTTTTTCTACTATTCACAGAGTCTTTTAGAAGCCTCCCTTAAATAGGTAATGGGGGCATGGGGCTCAATGTACCTCCTTCAATAAATCTTTCCCGTTTCTGCTTCTGATATCTGAACTGCACGGGTTTTCTTGCTTTGACTTCTCAGAATCTTTTGAGACTCGTTGGCTGTTACCTTGGGCTTCTACTAATTTTTTTTTTAAATTTCAAATAATTTATTATTTCCTGTTTACTAGTATCATATATTATTATGATGCTGAAGATGTTTCTTTGTGCATGGATTCGGGGCAGGTTGTCAGGGAATTACAGCACTCGAGAAACGGCGTCACGGTGATAACAGAAGATGGTTGCGTCTACGAAGCCAACTACGTGATTTTGTCTGCTAGCATTGGTGTTCTCCAAAGCGATCTCATTTCCTTCAGGCCCCCCTTGCCCGTACGTATCCTCTTTCTTTATTATATATTTTTATCTCCCTTTTTTATAGTAGTAAAAACCCACTAGAATCTAGCTTTTCTATGAACGCTTGTTCATCAACATTATCTGCATTAATAGGAGGATCTTGACCGTTGAATGCAATAGGATAAGAACCCTAGGCTATGGGTCCCCATAGATGGGAGTTGCCAAAGTGTTTTCCTGTTTTTTTAAGGTGTGGACCACAATATTAAATATCATAAAGTTGGAAAGAGTCAGAATTCATGGCTCCAGCCACTTAGCTGTATTAAATAGAGATTGCTGGTGGGTGATGAAAGGGATATATATTTTCGAGATGCCTTTATTATAAGCAAATACCATGGGTTGCACGGTGATCCACAGATTTGGTAACCCATAGGCTCATGTGATTAGCTCTTTTCTGGCTTTGAGATTCTTTTTTAGTACAACACGTGTACGGTGTAGGGTGATAATCTGCATATAAAATATATTGTGACAGCTGCATTTCATTTTCTTGAAAATATGAGACTACTACTAATTAAACAGGCTAGTCTTAGCAATGGTAGAATGTGTGGGGTTCAAAGCCTTAACATGCTTTTCCGGGGAAACTTTGGCTTGATAGTTAGATTTCTCAAAAACTCAATAGTCATGTATGATAGATAGGTGTTGCTATTTCACTCGGACTAATGCTTAGGGCAACCCATGATTTAAGCGTATGTGTGAGCAGGTAAGCCATGTTTAGACTTAGCCATAAGGAACAGAACAGTAGTCATCACTCATCCTCTTGATTTGTGCTAATATGTAGTAGAACTGGAACTAGTGTGAGAACGTGACCAACAATCCATGAGAAAATATATGAAGAATTTGAGGGTGAGTATCAAATTAATGAGTTTAGTATGTAGGATTTTAGGTGATGATAATGAGACTTGGAACAAAGAAGAAATGCCTTTTTGAATGCTAGTCAATTATGGAAGTTGTCTGTTACAGCGAAAGTCATAATTTGGCTATTTAAAAGAAAAATCCACCACTTACACATAATGAGCTTGGAAAGAATTTCTTAGAGAAGTCTCAGACTATGATTTTGCTTATTATATCCCATGCAATTATTTCTTGTAGTGGTCCCTGGGCTTTAGATTGCTTAATCGTGTACAATTTCCTTTGATTACTATAAAATTACTTATGCTTGATTAAATATTAATATCAAGAAAAAAATATTAAATGGTAACAGAGGTGGAAAACGGAAGCCATAGATAAATGTGATGTGATGGTGTATACCAAGATCTTCCTCAAGTTTCCGTGTAAGTTCTGGCCTTGTGGGCCTGAGAAAGAGTTCTTCATCTATGCTCACGAGCGGAGAGGCTATTACACGTTTTGGCAGGTTAGTTTAATCGTTCTTTCCTTTATAAAATAGTTGCCAGATAACTTTGATGTTTGGTCTGACTAATCCTTTTGTTGTTGCTGCCACTTTAGAAAACTGAAAATTCAATATTTTTTTCATTTTTTTTATTTGGATTCAATGCGTTGCGGTGTGCGCTGCCCTTGATCCCAGGCTGACCTATTTATCATGTTATAAAAACCCTGTTTTTCCGCATAAAACAACAACACTGTAATGTTACATAATTGATAGGGCATTGCCTCTAAAATACAAATTTCCAGTAATTACTGGCATATATTAATCTGTAATGTGGTTGGTGGTTGACTTTGTTGTTTGTCGAATCTGTTAGGGTCTATCACTAGCATTACATGATATGTCAAAATGTGATGACTGATGCTATGGATTTGGGATAATATGACAAATGCTACTTGTATTATCACATATGAACACAACCTTAAATCAAGTTTTGGGGGCAAGTACCTCAGCTAAAAGACATAAATTAAAATATTTAGTAGTTATTTCCTTGTAGAGATTACCAACTGCAAGAGAATTGTTGGCACGGAATGGTTTCTCTTTGTATGTTTGTGTATCTGATAGTGTTTGGTCACTGTCTTAGAGCTGTGGATTGGTTGCATTGTAGGAACCAGTCACTATCCGCGCTGTTTTCTGTATTTATAATGGAGGGACTGATGTTCATATGCCTTTGATAATCAGCTTTGATACCCACAAAATCATAATTTACTTCTCTTGCTTGATTTCGAAGAAAACATCTTTTTAATGATAGGAGGCCTCTTGTGGAGGCAATATGGAATCATACTGTCTTTTATCTTATTTGAGGTGTATTGAGTTTTTCAATGTAGATTCTTTACTTGTATAATGATTAATAAAAAAAAAAATTGATATTTTGAATGAGAATCCTACATCTTTAAGCATCTACCAGAGTTTTGTATCATCCATTCATTTCTAACTGCTCCTTGAATTCATCCAAATTGGCTGCTGATCTGTTGCTATGTCATCAGCACATGGAGAATGCCTACCCTGGTTCGAATATTTTGGTCGTAACATTGACGAATGGTGAATCAAAACGTGTGGAAGCTCAATCCGATGAAGAGACGTTGAAGGAAGCTATGGGTGTGCTTAGGGACATGTTTGGGCCCGACATACCTAATGCCACCGGTATCCTTGTTCCCCGCTGGTGGAACAACAGGTTCCAGCGTGGCAGCTACAGCAACTACCCCATAATCTCTAATAACCAAATTGTGAATGACATTAAGGTAACTCATAGTATTTACTTTAAAGAACAAATTCTACTCTGCATGTGTTTTGACATTCTGAACGTTAATCTCTCAGGCTATTAGCAACTATATTTCCATTGATAATATTCAAGTAATGCATGATCTGAAAATGAATGAAAGAAATCCAACTGTTTGAATCAGTTTGAACTGTTAAATTCTTCCTGTGTCTGATTTGAGGACTGGTAGAATTATATATATATATATGTATGGAAGAAAAGCCATTTATCTAATGCTCTGCTTTTCTGCTGGTCATAGTGCCGCTTTTGGTTGATTATTTTATCCATGATACAGAGAAATATAAAGCAAAATCTTTTTCTTTGGATGCTTAAGATAACCCCATAATGCAAGCAGCAAAAAGCATTGGAATATTGAATCATGATTTTAACACTGTTGTCTTTTCCTTTTCCTTTTTTTTTTTTTAATTTCCTTCAGGCCCCAGTTGGACGCATTTTCTTCACAGGTGAACACACGAGTGAAAGATTTAATGGCTATGTGCATGGTGGATACCTTGCAGGTGAGGATACATGAAAATTTAACTGACTCGAGAGAAATTCGGGAACCCTATTGTCTGAGTTCTGACCAATTCTGAGATTAAATGTTTACAGGTATTGACACAAGTAAAGCAGTACTGGAAGAAATAAGGAAGGATGAAAGAAAAAATGAGAATCAAACTTTCTTGCTAGAACCTTTGCTAGCATTAACTTTGACACAGACGGATGCAGTCTCAGGTCTCCACAAATGTGATGTTCCTACACAATTATATCTTAGCAGCAAGCTTGGTGCCATTCCGGAAGCAATCTTATGACTATATGGACCTAACTTTGATAACATTGATGTTGATGATGATGATGATGATGATGATGAAAACATGAAGAATGAGATGGATGGAAAAATGGGTTTCGCTCCAAGCCTAGAGCAACCCCTTTTAACACCACAGACAAGGTCGAATGCAAGAGATGGTAATTACAAGAAACAGAGGAAAAGATGTCTGAAAGTGGTGTGATCATGTCTGTCTTCCGAGAGCAGCTGCTACTACTCACTGGTGGTGCCTGGCTTTTGGGATTTTGACAAAGGAACCAGTTTTACTCTAGGCATCCATGTAACAGTTGTTCAATAGATTTGGATGAGAAAATGATAGAAGAAAAGAAAAAAAGAAAAAAGAAATCACACTTCAGATTCTAATTGTACTTAAAATGTTAATATAAGAAAGAACTCTTCTGCTTTCTTAATCTTGTTTTTGAATTGTTAATCTTGCGACTAATCTTAATTGAAATATTTTTCAAACAAGGCTTTGGCGATAGCAAGGAAATCTCCTTTGGCCTTCAACGGATACAGTTCTACACCTTCTTGCCATTTATTTGAGAATGCTACCCATTCTTTCCTCCATTCCACCAACTTGAAACTCTCATCCTCCTTCAAGCTTCTTGACAGATAACTAAAGTAGCTCGAAGCTCGTGGAAGATAGTACCCTTCCAGCAGTCCACTCCAAAACTTGTTCGCTAATGAGGAGAAAGAAAGATGAAATGTTACACCAGAGATAAGGCATCGATTTATATTAAATGATGGAATATGTTTAAAATTACCATAATCATGAAGCTTGCTCTGATTCGTTGTTGTGGTATCGAACCACATCGTCACTTGCGTTCTAGCATTCCATTCATACTGTCACAGAGAACAGATGTAAGTCCATGAGCATTGAACCACTGGAAAATGCTAGATATACCATTAGACATCTGATTAATCCAGCACCAAAATCTGACTCAACTTTTCTGTGCAATATGACCAATGAAATGGCATGCTATTGTCCCTGACTGATTATTCAGCTACTAAAGTAACAAAACAATGAGGAAAATATTTGTTCACACCTGTTGCATCTCACTTGGATTTTCTGCCAACGTTTTTGCACTTTCGAGCCATGTTCCAAGCAGAAAATTGTCATCAGAAGCAAGAAGAATATCGATATCCTTTATTAGTTGAAGAAACTTCTGACTGTGAACATTCAAAGCTTTGACATCCTTCCTTCGGAAAGCATTCACTGCATCCAAATAGACTTGGTTCGCTAGCTTCGACAGCACTTGACGTGTTAAGTCAACTACGTCATATCTGTCAAAAAACCATGCATAAGGAGATATAATTCTTATTTATGTTTTTACCTCCTCTTCTTCTAGTTCTAGCATGCATCACAGAATCTGTTAATCTTCTAATATCAACTGAGTAAGATATATCATCAGCATGATAATGATGAAGGCAGCTGAAACTTATGGGAAAGATGGTTTTTCAATTTCCTCACCATTTATGTATTTTTAGTTTGTTACTGAATGGTTGTGCCCTTCAAAAGCTTGATCCAAATAAGCTGACAAATTTATTGAGCACTTAAATATCATCTAAGCATATCTCTGCATTTTGTTCTTCATGGTTCAAGTTGAATGTTTTAACTGCAATTTCCTCAGGGAACAGAGGGGGGAAAGAACTATTGATAAATATTGCTAGATGAAGAGGTGAGAAGGGGTAGAATAAAAGGGTTGGGAAAAGAAGGGGGGGGTGGTGGTGTCGCGGGTAAGATAACTCTTGCTGAAGATTTGACTACAATGAGCCTAATGGGGAAGGGGGACATTCTTTTTCATTTCAAGTAGACTATACTAGCCACAAGTATATAACAGGAAATGATAGATGCATATAGCTTAACTGGTAGCCAGTACATAAAGGACTATTCAGAAACCAGAAGTTGCTTTTATATATTGTTTTCGATAGATATCTGGAAGAGAAGAAAATAAGTAAAAAGAATTGACCTATATGTGAGGCTCCCAGCTAAATCATTTCCAGCCGCAAGGAAGAGTTTTAAAGCATTGACAACCTCATGAGTAGAATACCACAAATGTGCTTGAGGCAGATCAGAGCTAGTTTCTTGCAATGAAAATCTTCTGTTTTCAGTTATTGTGCGGAGCTTATGCATATTGTCTAGCTTTGATGTTTGAGATCCAGAATTTGTTGATGGATCCCAATCTGGAAATTTGACTATAAAATCTGTGTTATGGTCCTGAAACAAAGGAAGAGTTTACATTAGCTCCTATTTGGTTAGAAAATGTCCTAAAGTACAAAACTCAAAAGTTAAAGATTGCAGCTGAAGAATCTATTCCAAGTAGATATATTTCCACAGCAAAACTTGAAGGCCAACCATATTGTAATCAGCTAACATTGGCATCTTTGAATTAAGAGTAAAATACGGAAGTAAATATGAGATAGCAATTTGCATCTCAACAGAGAAACATACAGCAATTCCGTCTGTACAATTGTAAACACTGTGATACAATATTTCCCAAGCTTCTTCAATTTGTTGAATTGATTTACCATAACGTCTATGAGTGTAGGTCTTCAGCCATTCCTGCAAAGCAAGAAGTTAGATTTTGGCACAGCCTTGACAATTGAAAAGAAGCATTAGAGCAATATCACTACATGCATCTCAATTATGTCATGATCTTCAGTAAAGCTTCAGAATATAGAGTTAAAACCTCGAAATGTATGTGTGTGTGTGTGTGTGAGAGAGAGAGAGAGAGAGAGTCCTATCTTCTAACTTGAAACATAATGGACTTTATCTTAACAGAATAGGAAAGAGGAAAAAGGTAATTAGCATCATTTTTAAGTTCTAAAACAAAAAGTACTTCCAGCAATTGAATGCAATTACCAGAACTTGAACTTTTTCCTTTCGAAATGCCATTTCAGACATTAACTCATAAACAACTGGATTTTGCTCTATGCCTTCCATGCACATGCCAACACCAACCTACATCAGACATTATTAAAAGTTCCATTATCGAAACGTTAAAGTAATATTGTGTCAGAAGCTCTTCAAAATAAAAAAATTGTGTCAGAAGACAGAAGTACTGAGAGTTCATATAGTATCATACATCTAAAGTCATCTAACACCATTGAACGCAAAAAATAAGTTCAAAAAAATGTGAAAATAACGGTATCACATAGAAGGTGTATACATGGAAGTTATGTTATCTTTTAACTAATACCATCATGTTGCTTAGTCTAAAATAGCACTTTGTAGTCCTAAAAGTTTTACATATCTGAAATATAAGTTTCACAGCAATAACTAGAAGGTATTCAAACACATGACCCTCTGCATACCATGGTTGAATTTTCACTGATGCGAGCATCAACTGGACCTGAAGAAATTGCGTCCAATGTACCGTACATTTCAATATTTCCTCCAAAATTATGCAATAGACACCTGATATACATATGTATATATAAAACCTCAACAGTGAATGTTTTTACTACAAACATCAATCTCGAAAAATAATAAAGGGGATAAAAAAAATAATTAAGAAAGATAATTTGAAAACTAATCACATCCTGCTAATGGTTATGTAATGCTGTGAAATTGCAGGAGGAGAAAATGATGAGACTACTACCAGACATAAGGGGTGCCATAAAATTGAGAGGAAGCTGCCCATATTGGTTTGACATCAGCAAATAAATCAAGAACTATCATTTTCCCTTGTGGAACAGAATGCAAAAGTGCCTGCAGATATCACCAGTCATATGATCAACATAACTTAAGAAAATGACCCTAGCAATTTTATGATGCCAAAGGGTACAAGTTCCTAAGCTTGAGAATTATTCAGAAACCAATAATACTTGAAGATCCAGTTCTATCAAATGCTATGATCATAATGCTCTATCCATTGGCTATCACAGTGATTTCCTGCACCAACGCACAAGGTGTTAGCTGTAGCAAGATCCATCAATCCTCCTTATCACCCATGTCTCTTTTCCTATTAGAAGCCTTAGTTGAGAACTCAATAACTTCAAAACTGAGTGATCGTCCAGACATCAATTGTATAGTTTAGAACATTTAAAGGGATAAAACTTTTCATACACCTCAAAATTATTTAATCTACTTCCATAACAATGACTAGGTAAGAACTAAATATGCTAGCTAATACTAATGTCCTAAGTAAATATATACCTTCATTTGGGGTGGCTTCCAGAAAGTTGAGTCTGAGTAGAAAAGCCAACCCTGCACATTGGTAGAATAATTAAGTAATAATTGAACTGAGAAAAGAAACCTGCAGTGCAGGAGCTAACGTACGTATGGCCTTGTATGGTCAAGACATATGGTAAAAAGATCATGCAAGTCAGATATTCATATAACAAAGTAGGATTTACCTGAGCTGCTTATCCATTATTTTATGTCTTAAACCAGAGACATCAAAAATATAATTTTCAGCAGTCAAGGAAAATTTCTTATCAGCCCAATATGACATTACATATTAATAAAAAAAAAAATGCCTGATTGTGTATGGTAGTTGAAACAGCAGCTGTATAGGATCTAACATCATAGGTTATTCTATTGGTATATGACAAAATATTCACAAAAGAAGAAACAGAAAAAAACAGGGGGTGGTGTAGGAGCAGTAAGGAGCATACTTGCATCAACCACACAGCATCCTTGTCACCATTGGACATTGCTTTATACACAGCAGCGCCAAGTGAAGAGATATATGTTGGGTCATTTGTAGGTGGTGAATTTTCATTGAACGTGTCACTGCAGTTAGGTAATATGTATTTATTCCATGTCACAAGTATAGTACAAAGTACACACAGCCTAAAATGAAAAAAGGAAAAAAAAGACCTAACAAACAGAAAGAAAAGGAAGATGAAGAAGTACATTTTACATACATAAAAATAAATAAATGTGTGTGTGTGTGTGTGTAAGTGCTAGACGCTCATTTTATGATTGGTGGAATAAAGGAAATTACCAGTTGTAAATATCCGTCACATCCCCATATTCTGAAGTAGATGAAGACAGCGTGAACCCAAAATAAGTAATCAACGCATCAAGAAGAGAAGATTACATTGTACAATGCTCACATTTAACCACAGATCTTATTAAATATATTTTTTGTCTAGCAGAAATATAAAATGTGTCATCAATTCAGAAATTAAAGGCTTACCTTTTCTGGTACTTTCCTTGTTTTCATACTTCACATAAATGAAGTCAACATAAACATAAGATCTCAGTAAAGGTGGTGTATTTAACACCTAAATTTCATGTTACCCCCGTACTAGGAATATACCGTCCTCTTTTGCTTGTTTCACATGTTCAGATATATGAAGCCAAAGTAAGAGTTTCACCTGGTATAAAACTAATTCCCTTCTTATTTTTATTCAGCATCCTAACAGAATCATGTAGTAGTAAATAAAGATTTTTGACCTACATTTTCCATTTATTTTAAAAGAAAAAAGTTTCCCAATCATTTTATTGTCAAAAGCTGAATGTTCCCTAAAACATTAATACAAATAATAATAATACTGATTAAACAAATACAAGGTTAATTCAAGTAACACCTTCAATTTGCTGCCTAATAAAAGCCTCTCCAATCTTGACAAATAAAGGATCAGAAGGATTCAGGAGATAAGTGCAGCACCAACGGGGATCACCATTTACAGTATTCCTAGTAAGGGGTAAAAAACAGAATTTTAAACTCATGCAGATAAACATAAACAGATAAGGTTTGCAATAACCACCAGATATGATTCGTATGATGCATATGTATGGTCCAAAATAATTAAAATATTAATAACAATTCATAATTTGTGTTATGTGAAACCCATGAGGGATGCTATCATTAATTTATAATGTGTGCTCAATGGTAGAAAATTAAGTACCAGTCCCCTAGTCTAGTTATATTTGCTGAAGGAAATATGGTCTTCAAAGCTGCTGGAACATTCCCAGAGAACGACGGAAGCACTAGAGCAGATAGAAAACATTATAGTTTATTAGCTACGTCGTTAAACAATAATGAAACTAGAAGGTGCCAACCAACTTTGAACAAAATTTTTCTGCAATTATTTGATGCATTAGACATACACAAAGTGACATGAACACTGAGAATGAAAATATAATTCCATCAGATGACCATACCTGGAGTCATGCCTAGCTCTAACATTCGAGATAGTATCTTTTTTTGTAAAACTAATTGCTGTTTCAACCAGTATTTTGATAAAGGCCCACCCCACCTGTGATAAAATAAATCTTAGATCCAAACAAACCAAAGGCAGAGGATAAGTATAATGAAGAACAGGACTCATTACAAACTCACTAACTCAACAATTCACAAAAGTTCAACAAAAATATTGCATTCCTTGCACCATATTATGATTCTATTTGAGATGACTAGAATTTGTTAAAGCCCTTATAATCATGATCATGTTCTGTAATTGACAAGGGCATGAGTACACTATAATATAAAAAAATTTGAAATACCTTCAAGGGAGGGATCATAGAAGGTTCTATAGAACACTCATTCACTACGAACACTAATTGTGCATATAACCCATTCGTGATGACAGCTAAAATTGGCTTATACATTAGTTTCTACTTGGTGGGTATAATTTGGCTCAAACCCTTTCTAACTAATAACCCATATGGATAATTCATTCTTATGCCAAAGTGTGTAATAAAACCAATGTGTCTATTCAAATATGAAATATAGAACTGGCAACTTTGACATTAACTTCTATTTGTAGTAAGTACGTTTGAGAAATAGGCATGACAGTAAAAAAAAATTATTTACCTACCCATGTAAATTTCCCATGCGAGCCCAAGCAAGGAAAGCAGGTCCACCAAAGAAGTTATTCAAATCTTCCATGCTAATATTAAAACCCTAGAAATTAAAAGCCAATTCTCAATAGTAGAACTGAGTCCATTATGCACAGATAACATTAACATAAGAGAAAACTAATAAGATGGCACCCATATGGACAAATCAAGATGCTTAATAACATTAAAAGCTCTTCACCATGAAAACTTTTTGCCAAATGGCTTCTTGGCCTGTAAATGCCAAAGGTAGGTTAATTCCTTGAAGAGCCATCCAGTCTATCTCTTTCTCCCACCTTTGCCAATCCCACCACACATATGAATCTGCAGGGAAGGACATGATATTACAGGGGGTAATATATTCGACCAACATCATGAAATGCCTAAAACTATATATCTGTTTGTTTTTTGCTCAGCAAACCTATATATCTGTTGTTATCATCTTGCTCTAAGTGTCAATTACTTGTTAGTTATTAGGATAAGGCTTTAAGTACTTCTGCATACACTAAAAATACACTCCAACTATAAAACCATCTAAAACAATATTACCCTTTTTCTTCATTCTCATCAGGGAACGCAGGCCTATGATGATTGTGAGCGCTAAAACTATATGATATTAAGCAAACCCACCATTGTGAATGGCAGAGAGTGAAGACAGGAACAAAGATTCCATACTTACAACTAGAAGTAACAACATTTTGGTAATAGTTCCATGGTACTGGCCGTTGAATCAGCACACCCCCATCTTTTACAAGGGGCAATGAACCTGGCTTGGGAACAGACGCTATCTGCACACCACCAGTCTTGTCCCAAGATACATGAGCACCACAGAAATATTTAATATACCAGTGGAGGCCAGATGCAATTTCAACTGCTGTGGTACCTTTAATTCTGGAATTGAAAAAAAGAAAACGGCAACCAAAATGCCAAAATAGTAAACTAAACATTTCCCTATCTTCTTAAACTGAAGCAAAAATGAAGAAAAGAAGATAATCTCAAACCCCTTGTCTTATCCTTATAATCACGAATAACATTATACATGCTGAGGGCTATGATCACTGATCAAAACACAAAGTCATTAAAAGACATGCACCCTCACACTCAATAATGATGAAACTGTAATCTTAGTTCTTCAACAAGAATTGATTTGTACATACATTATCTCTGGTCCATCTTGGCTAGTCCGATTGTAATTTTCTATCAGAAAGCAACTTTGTCCACCACAAACGTCCTGATATTGGGAAGTGAAAAAAAAAAAACTGTCAAAGATAGTAACAACAACAACAATTATACTAATTTCCTCTTTCAGAATCCAATAACTGAAACAAGTAAAGTAACAACAACAGTAACAAGCAATTCAGAAACCAAAGACCCAACATATAATGACAAACCTTGGGGACAATCTCAAAGTGAAAACTGTGAAAATGGGTAGGGAGCAATCTTCCCAAAACGGCTTTAGCGGCTGATTCTTGAACAGATGGAGAGGATCGTTTAGAATCTAACCGTGTGAGTATCGGCTCGACTGCTTCAGTTCTCGAAAAGGATTGTGGCAGTAATGTTAGAAACAAGATGAAGATAATTACATCGAAAAGGCAATTACAAGCAGCGATGATTTTCATTTCTTGGTTCTGGGAATTTCTCCTGAATTCTGATTGCCCCCCGGGGTAATCCAATTTAACAATGGTTCAGGGTCTTTGTTTATACCGTGGAACTCCTGAAAGAGTCAGACAGAAACAAACGAGGAAGAGAATCCAAACGGCAACAGTCCAAACTCAAAGAAACTAATGTCTGACACTAGTGTTTACGTTCGTCAACGTCCCGCCCCTTTTAACACTAATTACGGTGGTCAGATTGAAGTTTTTTAATTTTTGTTATTATTATTATTTTTATTTTTCATAAATTGACAGCAAACATATGAACTAAACTAAAATGCAAAGGGTTGAGATAAGGCCACGTAGGTAAGCCGCAGCCACTTCCAGTGGATTTCACCAAGACCCATTGTGCAAACGAATATTTCAATTAATTCGATTTTAAATATTTAATTATTAAATTAATTAAATTTATATTTAAAAATAATTAATATTATATCGAATTATACAAATAATTGAATTAATCGAAATCGAACTAATTTAATTAATTCAATTCAATTTGTAAAGATTAAATTTAATAAAATTTTTTATTTTTTATTTATATTATATTTTTATAAATTAATATTAAAAAATATTAAATTATAATAAAAAAGATAAAAATCCGTATAATTAAAAAAGAATTAAAAAATAAATTAAATTTAAATTTTTTTATGTAAAATTCCCATAATGCTCTTACTTAGGTTCAATTAAAAAAATTTTTAATCAAAATCAAATCAAATTAATTTTAATAATTGAATTATCGTAATCAAATTATTCAAAAAAACCGAAACTCATTTCAACTCGGTTCCATTGTGCATTCGGTTCACATTTGCTCACCTTTAAAGGCCACCATCACCACTTAAACCCCCGACACAAAACCCCTTCAAAAACCCTAATGAAGAGTTCCCCCAATATTCCCACTTTCAATCGCGCGGAAACCAAAAACCCTAAACTCCTCTGAAACCCTCTGATTTTCTCCGGAATTTCGGAATTGTTTACAGCGAACAAAAAGGGGAAGGAAAAAATGGAGGTGGCAACAGAGCAGGGAGAGACGGGGAAAAGCGTGATGTGCGTGTTAACAGACCCAGAAGGGATTACTCTGGGCGGCACCATGTATCTTCCCCAAAACGTCGGTCCTATTCAGCTTCAACAGATTGTCAATACGCTTCTCAAAAATGTAACTTTTCTTTGGTTCGGTTTCATTGCATTATATTTGGTCTAATTAGTTCCAAGTTGTTAAATTTATTTATTTTTTAATTTACATTTGATGCATTTTTATTCAAAGTTTTATGCCAATTGCTTGGATATAGTTGGTTGAATTATAAAAAATTTGAATTTTTTTTTCATTTAGTATTTTGCCCATTTTGCTTCCCAATATGATCAAGTTGTCATGATAATAAACTGCTTGTTGAGAATGAAGAGTGATGAATTTTGCAATTTGGCTTGCTTCAGGAGGAGAAGCTACCATATGCATTTTATATATCTAATCAGGAGCTTCTCGTGCCACTTGGAACTTACTTGGAGAAAAACAAAGGTCAGTTCGGATCGATATAAGTGAAATTGTAACAGTTTTGCTTCTAGTACTTGATTTTTTTTAATATTTCTCAATAATCTTAACCTTTTATTCGTTGGTGAATCTGGACCAACAAATTTTCAGTTTCCATGGAGAAAACACTATCAATAGTTTATCAACCGCAGGCAGTTTTCCGGATTCGTCCAGTTAATCGGTGTTCAGCTACAATTGCTGGTATGGATTGATTTTCCTTTGCTGTGGAAATGTTAATATAATGGATGTTGAAATTATTAGATGCTGAAATAAATTTTGGAAAGCTTCTTTTTTAATTATTACCTGCACCAAAATTATTGTTCATACTTATTTTGTTTCTCTGGTTTTGTTCTGGTGGTGCAATCACAAGCAGGGTCTCATTACTCGTTTATTGTTGGCCTATTTCTTTACAGGGAAACAAAATTCTTGTAAAAATTCTGTCATATGGGCTCTTGATATGATAATATGATTAAACTTCAAAGCAATAATGTTCTGGTTCAGGCTCTAATTGAGAAGCCAATTATATTTTTTGTTTCTTTATATGGGGATTCATTAAAAGTAAAATGTTCACTAGCATTATGTTAGTGTTATTTTGTTGGCTATCCTAAATCTTTCTCGTTGCTTTGTTGTGACAGGTCATACTGAACCAGTGCTTTCTATAGCCTTTAGTCCTGATGGACGACAGTTGGCAAGTGGCTCAGGTGACACCACTGTCCGACTATGGGACCTAAATACCCAGACACCAATGTTTACATGTACAGGTTAGAAAATTCGGACTTGATATTGCTTTCTGAGTGAGTTGCCTGCTGAGCTGTTTGACCAACAGTGAAGTATTTAAGGATACAAATTGAATAAGAAAAAGACAAGCTATTTAACATTAAATTCAGTTTGTTGTCATTCTTAGCACGCATTGCATTTCACTACTTTATGTTAATCATATGCCTTCTGATTTTACTCAGGACACAAGAATTGGGTTCTTTGTATTGCATGGTCTCCGGATGGTAAACATCTTGTAAGTGGTAGCAAATCTGGAGAACTTCAGTGTTGGGATCCACATACAGGGAAGCCTGCAGGCAATCCGCTTACTGTAAAGTCTTTATTCTTGAATGACTATATAATTTATTCATAAAATAGTATAGTTTCCTTTGACCTCTTTAAACTGGAACTCTTTGTCTAATGGATTTGGTCAAAAAACAATGGGGTACTTTCCTTTTGTGTTTTGTCAGTGTTTTACCCATATAATCTCTGGTGCTAATACTTGGATTCTGCTCTAGGGCCACAAGAAATGGATCACTGGTATCTCATGGGAACCTCTCCATCTAAATGCTCCATGCCGTCGCTTTGTAAGTGCTAGCAAAGATGGTGATGCCCGCATATGGGATATTTCCTTAAAGAAATGTGTTATTTGTCTCAGTGGCCACACACTTGCAGTAACATGTGTGAAATGGGGTGGAGATGGAGTCATATATACAGGGTACAATTTTGTTCTGTTTCTATGATTGATTATATTTACTAGTGGCATTTTAGTCTGTTCCATGAAAGTGGAGTCTAATTTTTTGTAGGAATGGCATTGAAATAATTAGGCTATTGATTGTCAAATGTTCACTTCTGATTTCCTTTACGAAAGAATGCATTATACATTTTGTTACCCATCTTAACAAAAGCTCAAATCCCAATTACTTGGTGTCTTTTTTTTTTTTCAGTTCAAAATATATGCTGTTTTCCTTCTTTTTCTTTCAATTTTTATTATAATGCACAAAGTATAGGAGAGTACTTGTGGTGTATTTCATCATCCAAGTATCTAAGAATCTAATGAGCGGGCCAGATGTGACTCTCAGTGTCTTATGGGAATTGGTCTTGGAAGAACAGAGGTTAAGGAATTCAACTCCGTTCCCTACCATCAGAAGCGTTACAAGCTTCCGTGAAGACCTTGGTTGCATGCAAATAATTGTTGAGCTGTTCTGTATTAACAAATTTTGTCTATTAACAGCTACCATTTAGACTTTAACTGCTCAGTAATGATCTCTTTTTGTTAACTGGCTGAAGCTCCCAGGATTGTACTATCAAAGTATGGGAAACTTCACAAGGGAAGCTAATTCGTGAATTGAAGGTAACTTTTTGCATCTGTTAGAGCATCTCTGTATTAAGCTCCCGTCTGGCATGTCTATACATCAAATTGCTACTGTATGTGGTCTAAATTTCTTATTGCAGCCATTCATTTCCGTATACTACTTGTTCTAGGGTCATGGGCATTGGGTTAACTCCCTTGCATTGAGCACAGAATATGTTCTTCGCACTGGAGCTTTTGATCATACTGGCAAACAATATTCATCTCCAGAAGAAATGAAGAAGGTAGTGTTACTTATTTGGTGTCATAATTTCTTGTATCAATAAAAATTTATCTCTGTAATTCTACTCTCTCTCTGTCTCTTTCTCTACAATTACTACTATTTTTCAATTTTTTCCCCCTAATGTTGATGTAATAACCAGTTGAGTGTTGTATTCAAGCTTCCTGCTCTCTCATTTTTTCTTGTTAGAGAGAAATTATATTTTTTTGCATTATAAAATGTAGGTTGCTCTAGAAAGATACAACAAAATGAAGGGCAGTGCCCCAGAAAGATTGGTATCAGGATCTGATGATTTTACCATGTTCCTCTGGGAACCTGCTGTCGGCAAACACCACAAAGCTCGCATGACTGGTCATCAACAGGTACAACTTATACTGCTGCCAGTCTGCCTGATTTTAATCAGTTGTCGGTTTCTTCATGCTTTAAGTTTGTAACTTTTGTTGTTTGCTTGTAGCTTGTGAACCATGTTTATTTCTCACCTGATGGGCAATGGGTGGCTAGTGCATCATTTGATAAGTCAGTCAAGTTGTGGAATGGTACTACTGGAGAATTTGTTGCTGCATTCCGGGGGCATGTTGGGCCTGTTTATCAGATCAGGTTTGAGCTGTTTCTATAATTTGTTTCCATATCTCCTTTCTCTTATTTTCATGGTTGATGATTATCTTGCATGTTGCCAAGCAGCTGGTCCGCAGATAGTAGGCTTCTTTTAAGTGGGAGCAAAGACTCCACCTTGAAGGTAATTCCTAGAAATTTCTTATCAGCTTTTTCTTTTTGGTATTGAAAGATCCTGAGAAATGGTTGAGATTGTTGGTTCGGCATTTTTTTTTTAACATACTCACATGCTCAATTTTTGAGGCAGCATAGAAATGATCCAAATTAAAGTTAGCTTTTTTTTTGTCCTTTCTGAACTTGGTTAATTGAGAGCTATTGTTCTGTCATGGGTGGTATTCTTATTCTTCCCTCTTTCAACCTCTGCTACCTATCTGTCCTTCCTGGCTTAGGGTCTCTCCCCCAACCCCAACCTCCTCCTCTAAGCCCAATGTTTTTTTATCTCTTCATTATTTCTATGGTTGGGGCCTTGGATGGAATGCTAATGTTCTTTTAACATGCATGTTATTCTTACCATCTCCCTCTCTTCTAATGAGACCTAACTGATTGTTATTTTCAAGGTGTGGGATATTCAAACAAAAAAATTGAAACAAGACCTTCCAGGCCATGCTGATGAGGTAAGTTCTCCACTAGCAAAGAATCATCTATATTGCTTTGCCAACATACTAGTGACTGATCTTCATCTTTGTTATCCTTTTGAAAAGGTTTATGCTGTTGATTGGAGCCCAGATGGTGAGAAAGTTGCCTCTGGTGGTAAGGATAGGGTGTTGAAGTTATGGATGGGTTAAGAATAATCAATGGAGCCAAAAGTGCATATTGGAACATGGTTGAAACATTAAATGATGTGGCGGTTTCCATCAACGGCAAGACATTTGGTCTTATAGGACCAATGATGGGTACAACTGCAACAAACCACGAACTACACAATCAGGCAAGCATTGATGGAAACAACTTTGCGAAGCATTTCAGTTATGCAGCCATTGTCACGGTGTTCCGTATCGTTTGGTGGCTAATGTCACCGTATATAAGCTGCATGGAAAAATTGCGACTGATCTAGCGTTTTAATTTAAGTGTAAAATGGTCTATTGTTAATGTTGGTTATATTTTTACCTTGAGATTGAGTATACTGGTGTTTCTCACTTTTATCGCTCTATAATCTTGAACGTGAAAAAGAAGGAAAAGCACCCAACAATAAGGATGTGTAATTTATGAACAAGTACCAGAGCAGTGGGAAAGATGGGGGATGATCATCTAGCATTTTACTTCTCTTTTCATGTCAAACAGGGTTGATGACAGTAGAAATCACATTGTCAGACTTTTTGATGGGTTGAGGACCATTATAAGTTTATAAAATATTGCTGCAAATTTGTTTTTAATGGTGATCTAGCCTAGCTGAGTACAGAGTGCTCATACTGGGGAAAATGAAAGAAAGAGAGAGAGATTCATATGCCAACTCTTTTCCAACAATTCAGATGCTTGAATTTCAGTTTGGTTTTTCCATAGATTCTCAACCTATGCTGACTACAATGGGAAGTAAATGGAAACTGAAGTTTCCAACACGAAACAGCAGTCCCTGAAAGTAGAGACACTTCCAGATTATCCAACTGATAGATGATTAGAAGTAAATAGAAATAACACGTTCTTACAACAGGGAGCGTTAAAATGAAGCAACAATTCAGATGCTTAAGAAACCTTCTCCTTCAAGCTTTCAACAGTTTCCTTCAGACTCACCTCCCAAGGAATGAAGCTCACACCCAAACTCTTCGCTTTCTCCTTGGATATCTGGTAAGTTCGCTCAAGAGGCTTGTTAAGATCTCCACATCTGCCATGAATGAAGGCCAACATGAATCTTTATCAGAATTCCATTATCGATGCATTAATTTTCTGAACAGAGAAGTTCAGGCAACTAAACAACCTTGAGATAACCTGTTCTTAATCGCATTCTTATATAACATGGAATGGGTTGTAACAGTTTGAGCTGATGAATAAAATAACAGAAAAAGAAACGAGCTCAGCTTACAGTCTAAAGAACTCCATTGACAAACAACTCCCCATGGATACCAGCAGTAATCTATGTAATGAAATGGCAGACGGTAGCTCATTCATGTAAGTTCACTCAATATTCACTCTACCATTGCAGTATTTATCAAGTTAGAACAGTCAAGTGAGAAAACGATAAAAGGTTTCATCACAGAAATCCAGTGAAAGTAAGATGTGATGGAGACAAATCAGAGTACATGTAAGTTGCATTTGGCGATGTGCTAAATAGCAAGATAAACACGGTTGCTTACTTTTCTTTAAGGCCCAAAGCAGGATAATGTTCACTCAACATCTTCAGAATTTCCAAATAGTGTACAATTCTTTCAACTAAGCAATATCTGCCACTAGCTGAAGGAATCTCAAACGCTTGAATATGTGCATATGCAACATCTCGAACATCAATTAACCTAAAAGTTGGACTTGGGAAAGTGTGTTCTCCTGCATCCAAAAGATTTTTAACCATTGTTTTCACAACAGAAATAGCAACAGAATACAACCCTTAGAAGGATCTAGCAGCAATTACAGGAATGATGCCATTAAGCATTTGCAAGTTGCAACAAACACAATTATCATGGGGATGGACTACCCCATGATGATCTATCATATGCTTCCCAAACTTACCAGAGATAAGGTATAGTTTTCCGTCTAGAAAGTGATGGGACGAAGTGAATTCTTTTTCCTAAACAATTGGAGAAAGAAAATATATGTGCATCGGCATCAATAGGTTAGAAAAGTACCTTTTGTGAGGTTTAGTATCAGCTCTGATGTGAAATTAAGAGCTGGCTGTAAAAGAGGACCAATCACAACTCCTGGATTGATTGTAACCAAATCAATCCCATTATCTCTTGTAAAGCTCCAAGCAGCCTCCTCGGCTAAAGTTTTCGACATCATATACCAAAGCTGGAAAAACCCGAAAATCATGAAGAATCGATACTTTATGATTCAGAGACATATAAATTGAATTAGAGAGTTTGTATAACTGAGATTACTCACTCATAGATTCTTGAACACTAGGAACAAATAAACGACAGTGAATGTGCAGGACATACCATATTTAGTAAGTACCAAGAAAACACACCTTACTTTCCTCACAAATGCGTGGATCTGAAAACCAAGTCTCATCAACCATCACATCAGGAGTCAAAGGTTTCCCATTGTATAGAGCTGAGGCCATGGAAGATGTTAAGACAACTCTCTTGATTGAAGGAACTTTTGCACATGATTTAAGAACATTAAGGGTACCCTTGAGTGCTGGACCAATTATTTCTGCCTGAAATTGGGAAAAGCTGAAACTTTTTTGTATAAAAATTGACCATCAATAAGCGTGAAAACTCTTAAATCTAAAGAATCAAACTCTTCTTTTAACTATGGTTTCCCCATCCTGCATCTGATCTTTCATTTACTTAACGCAGTGATCCAATTACAAACTGGAAAGATAAGAACCTGTGGGTCAGCAGTTGACAAAAATACAGGAGATGCTGTATGGAAAACACCTTGGCATCCTTCCACTACATAGTCAAAGCATCCTTCATCAGTCAACTCCGCTTTGAACAAGTGAAGCCTTTCCTTGGCTCCATCAAGCGCAAGCAAGTGTTCTGTCTTCTTCGGATCATCTGTTCCAGGTTCAAACAGAGTAGCACATTCATTCTTTTGATGAAAAACAAACATAAAAAGAAGAATAGGAGAAAGATCAGGGGGGCAGCGCTGACTTAGGTCGCGAACAGTGGCTTTGACAGTATAGCCGCGTTGGAGTAAGAGCTTAACGAGCCATGAAGCAATGTAACCAGACGCTCCGGTCACGCACACCACCTTCTCTGCTGCACTACTCATCTCCAGCTAGATTCCCGAAGCTCTAACTTCAGCACCCAGCAGTGACTTAGTTGTCAGTAGACCAGTTACAAAGTTCTCTGGTGTTTTTAGAATTGTGTAATGGATGGAATCTAAATTATGGCACGTGGGTATATTGCCACTCCAGCACTGCCATGACAAACAAAATTTCAGTTTCAACATCGAACTTTGATCAAATCCTTGATCAAAATCGAGTGCGTGCAAAACCAGCTACTAAGAAGCTCTTTACCTTAAAGCATCTGCGACAGGAATTTATGCTTTGCCACCTTTTTTGTTCCTGTATGTTCTTCTTCCAAATTGTTAACTGTCTTTTTCTTCTTTTTTCCCCTTGTTGTTTTTTTGTTTTGTCTGATGTCTTCAATTACGCAAGGCTGCAATTACTTAACAATGAGGGGAGAACAAATTACGTAGGCAACGACGTAGCGCAGTCATGAACTTTTGCCTTAAAATTTTGGCTAATTTTAGACAAGAAATAGAGTGCTTTTCATGAGAAAGTAGTAGTATTAAATTTAGCACAGATGCCAGATGACAGGTGACAGTTGACAGTTGACAGTTGACAGAGCAAATTGGTGGAGTGAAGCTGTCTTTATTTTGGGTTTTTAAAAGAAAGATGCTTCTAAGTCCAACTCATATGAACTGAACGTGCAAAGCCTAAGTTGAAAACCAGACGTTGTCCAGACAACATCTTTCCTAATGTGGAAGGGCCAAAGATACCTCAGAAGTTTACAGTTTATACAACTAACTGTAGTTATTATTTCGACAAGAAGGAAGTCAACGACTTCAGTCTAATGACTGGCAGTAGGCACGGTGCAGAAAACATTACACTTTACTTCCTAAAGCAAGACGAAAAAGAGGAGCCTTAATGCTCCATATGTTCATCAGCTGCAGGCAACGTGAACCAGAACCCAATCTCCATGCAGCTATTGACTCCAAAGGGTATTCTTTGAGTTATGGCGATAAAAAGTACTTAAGATAGTTCCAATTCTAGTACGTAGAAATAACATGTTCCTACAACAGGGAGCATTCAAAATGAAGTAACAATTCAGATGCTTAAGAAACCCTTCTCCTTCAGGCTTTCAATAGTTTCCATCAGACTCACCTCCAAAGGAATGAAGCTGACACCCGAACTCTTTGCATTCTCCTTGGATATCTGGTAAGTTCGCTCAAGGGGCTTGTTAAGAGCTTCACATCTGCCATGAATGAAAGCCAACAAGACTCTTATGAGAATTCCATTATCGATCCAGTAATTTTCTGGATAGAGGAAGTAAAACGATCAGTAGTTCAAGCAACTAAACAATTCTTTGAGATAATCTGTTCTTAATCGCATTCTTATCTAACGTGGAATGGGTCATCACTGTTCTAGCCGTTGAAGAAAATAACAGAAAAAGAAACGAGCTCAGCTTACAGTCTGTAGAAGAATGGATGATTTCTGGAAAAAATGAAGACAAATGAGGAACAGAGGATGAAGGTCGTGAGGGAGGAAAGAGACAAAATTACTTATCTCAAAAGCAGTGCTCTGCCACACATTTTATTTGATAACAAAAGAAGCCAAATATATAGGCTGCTAGAAGAAAAAGAAATAAACAACTAAGTGTACAGAAATCGGACTGAAGCCATATATAGGTTTTCCATTGTATATAACTGAAGCCAGGGAAGATGTAATGACAACTCTCTTGATTGAAGGAACTTTTGCACATGAGTTAAGAACATTAAGTGTACCCTTGACCGCAGGATCAATTATTTCTGCCTGAAATCGGACAAAAGCTGAAACCTCTTGCTTAAGAATTCGATGAAAACTAAGTCATAAAAAGGTTCATCATCCTACAGCATCGAGGCCAACTCGCATAGTTGCTATAATGTAAGGAGGTTCATCATGCGTACAGAAATATGAGCCGAAATCTCAATGAATCTTTTCTTACTGTAGCTTTAACAAGTTTTTATATTGAATTAAGCAAGTGGTTGATCCGTGAAGGGAGCAATACAAAATCTGCAAAAAAGAGAAAAAGAAGAGTAAAGAATAGACCTGTGGGTCAGCAGCAGAAATGAACACAGGGGAGGCTGTATGGAAAACACCTTGGCATCCATCCACTACAGAGTCAAAGCATCCTTCGTCCACTAACTCTGCTTTGAACAAATGAAGTCTTTCCTTTGCCCCATCAAGTGAAAGTAAGTGTTTTGTCCTCTTCGGGTCATCTGTTGCATGTTCGGACAGAGCATTTTTGATGTAGAAGTGAACTGAAACGAACAGATAAGTAATAATAAGAAAAGCGGGAGCAAAGAGGAGTGCAACTGACTTGGGTCACGAACAGTGGCTTTGACAGTGTAGCCACGTTCGAGCAAGAGCTTAGCAAGCCATGAAGCTACGTAACCAGACGCTCCGGTTACGCACACTACCTTTTCTGCTTCATTCATCTCAAACTTCAAAGTGAGTTCCAATCTGCAGCTCTCCGATGGTCTGTGGCCGAGTTATGTATGGAACTTCTGATGCACGTTGGCCTTTTGGGTTTTGGACTTTTGCACCGGCTGGAATCTGAACGAGTCGTCTGAAACTCGTGACCAAGACCCATGGTTACGAATTTATTTATACGTTCGAGGGAAATTTTTTACGATGAGTTGATTTATTCAACAGATTTTCGGCACTTGGACAAAACTAAAATCATCGTACGCTGTAACCAACCCAACCAAGTCACGCATGCTTGTTTCAAGCATATGTCCGTCACGAAGAAAATTAAGGATTCGGTCCAATGAAATAATTGAATAATTTAGACAGGTATGAAACACAACGACATGTTAGGGGCAAGGAAAAGCTGAACTTCTATGGCTTCCCAGCTTCTTTTTTCCCTCTTTTCTCAATGAAAAGAGTGTTCAGAGGTTTACTGGGAATCATGGAATTGTTTGGTCGGTAGTTTTTAGAGTCTACACCTCAAACAGAATGGACTCCAAATCCTGTTAGAACCAGAATGCCCAAAGTAAGAAACCCTGCACAAGAATCCTACCACATCAAGCTGGAAACACCGGATTTCACTCAAAAGACCTCCAACTGAGAAATAAGAAAATAAAAAGTAATAAAATTGATGCTATTTAATCATATGATGATACAAGTCTCAGTCTGTATACAGAATCATAATCTGGTATGCCTGATTTCACTAGGATTTGTTCTAAACAATTGCTCTCCATTCTCCCCCTAGTTACTCTCTGACCATTTCCACTGAGCACTGGGACGCTCTGACAGAGAATGCCTACATGGCTGATTGAAGGGTTGAAGACATTTACAGCTGTTAGTCATATCTTCAAATTTTGATGGAGGCTTGTAATCAAGCATCTCCCTTATATTTAACCGAATCGAAGGCCCCATTGATGTGCATATGTGTGTACTTTTCCAGTATACTCCTTTTGCACCTTTTGGCTTGTTTGTTTCAATTGATTTCTGTCAAATTAAAGACAAAAATAATAAATATCCCAAGTAGAATTGCAGTTGTAGACACTAATATTGCTCAAAAGAAAGAATGGAGAGCAAAACGCTGAAGGAGAGGGACATAAGAGGTGCCAAGGAAAGAACAGAATGTGACATACTACAGCGGCAAGGAAATTCAGAAGGAGGTCTTCTTCTGAGAAGTCAACTTTCCCGAAAGGAATGTGAACAATCCCAGTTTTATCAGCTCTGTATTCGACTTTTCCCTTTTTGAATTCTTCTATAGCCTGAAAGAAATGATTCAATAAAACATTTTAGCTATATTAACAATTGCTAGCTCACATGTATCATTCAGTTGCAACTTCATTAAAAGTAAAATGATCCTGAAGCATATTATCCAATGTGGTTCTTATACACTTTTCCCCATCCATCTAGTCCATATCTCATTGTTGTTATTATTATGTCAGAAAGACATATAAAATAGCTAACAACTGCCCAATTACATGAATCAGAACACTTTTACTCCCCAATTCACCAGTTCTATATTGTTGAGTACAACTGCTTGCTAATATCAATTTCACACTCATTCTGTAGTTCTACTGTGTCAAAAGGGGCATACTGATACTGAAGCACAAGCAGATGTGCCTATGCACACACACGATTCATGTAAATGT
>NW_018397258.1:432828-512991 GCF_002168275.2 Theobroma umbraticum
TAGATCCACAAGACAATCAATAGGCAGGGACCTATAACTCAGAACTAGAAACACAAACAAATTGCATGCTTGAAACATAGCAATCAGACCCTACCTGAGGTAAATTGGGTGTAACAGTACCAGCTTTCGGATTTGGCATGAGCCCACGTGGTCCTAGAATCTTTCCAAGGCTCGCAACCTAATCAGAATGAGAAGATGTTAAAATAAAATCCATAGTGACAATATTATTGAGATTTTGAACAAAAAGGAAAGACCATGAAACAAATGATAGTACCGACAACTGGAATTTGGTTAACAGAACATAAGGAAATGAAAACTATATCTCATTAATTGAATTAAGAGCAGCAAAGCAACACCTTAACCATCATATCCGGGGAAGCAATTAATTTGTCAAATTCCATGAATCCTCCTTTTATCTGTTCAATCAAGTCCTCACCACCAACAATATCTGCTCCCGCATTTTTTGCTTCATCAAACTTTTCACCTGTAAAGAAATCATATTTAAAAAAACAGCCAAACCAGAAGAGCAATTCATAATTGCCACTAAAATAGTTCCACTTAAGGTCTTCAAGTATTATCACCAGTCTAAAGTACATCATTTTAGCATGATTACTTGCCACTAACAAAATTTTTAATTAAGTAGTTCAGAACCTACGCAATCTCTTGTAAGAAATACAGGTTATCAGTTAAATCTTTCGCCCATGCACATTATCAATTATGTTTCTAGATACAGAAACAAATTCCAGTAAAACCAAATGAAAACAAGTAGACAACACATAGACTAGCAAACATTAAAGCAGAGTAACTACCTTGAGTAAGTACAGCTACTTTAACAGTTTGCCCAGTTCCCTTGGGTAAATTCACCTGTAAGAAAAGGGGTCAGAAGAAACGTTGGTTATCACATGTAACAACCAAGGTCAGTGAGGCCATTACAATTATCACGTGAAGCCTAGAAAACTTACTGTTGCTCTCAGCTGCTGATCATTATACTTAGGATCGATGTTAAGGCGGAAATGGGCTTCAGCTGACTCAACAAACTTTGTACTTGCCATTTCCTTTAACAATGATATTGCTGTCTTTAGATCATACTCCTTTTTGTTTTCCCTTAATTTTTGAATTTCCAAGAATCTCTTAGACCTTGTCTGCAGTTTGAACAGAATAAAGAATGTTTAAAAAAATTAAATTATGGAACCTAAGTAATAGTAAATTTTGGTCAGGAAACATCACAACCATATCTACCAGCCGCACATTTAACAAAAAATAATGCACAATGCGAAGAAACTAACCATTTCTGAATAATCTCACAACAAAAATCAAACTTATACAAGTTTGTGAAAATGGAAAAGGTCGGGGACCCTATATCCAATATGCTATGTCTTTCTTGATAGACAATAGTCTCTTAAAGAAAAATTGTAAAATTAAACATTAAACTCAAATTCAAGTGAAAAACCAGTTACCTAACCATAAACTCAAAAATTAAACTTCAAATGCAACTAATTATAAAAGAAAAAAGAAAAAAAAAAGTGACCACACCATCTGTTCATTATACAAAAGTCCTAGAAACAACATAAGTATTAAGTATTAACAAACTCACCTAAAAAAATCAAAACTTTCACACCCAACCACAGGTACTATTTTCTCTAAACTAAGCAGAACCCACTACAAAATGATCCAACAAACCCCAAAAACACAATAACAAAAGTGTAACAGCATTGAAAAGACAGAATAAAGAAACTCAAATTTAAAATCCACATACTCTGTCTCTCTTAAGAGGCAACGCAGCCTTTCCTTTCTTGGGCTTAGGCGGGGCAGTGGCAGTAGCGGTGGCACCCTCAGCCACTCCTTCCTTTCCCTCAGCAGCCTCAGCCACCTCAGCCACGGCAGCTACAACAACATGCTTGGAATCCCTCTGGGGACATAGATTGGCCCATTTGAGGCTGGATTTCCTGTCTCTGGAAGCCTTGAGAATGAGTGGGTAGAGAGAAAAGATAGGCTTGTTGGATTTGAAGGAGAGAAGAGAAGGAGTGAGGTCTTGCCCGTGTACTGTAGATGCGGCGTACGCTAGCATCAGCGATGATGGCGGTGTAGTGCAAGTGGCCATGGTTAAAGGAAGCTTTGCTGTTGTGTAAGTGAAGAGAGAGAAAGCTCGTTCGGGCTATCTATCCATATAGAAAGCAAGGGAACAACTGATGTTTTAAGGGTCCAGCACAGCACCTCGATTCTAGACCATTGCTACGGTGTGCATATGCTATTTTTCTTTTTTATTTTTTTCCTCTCTTTTTTATTTATATTTATGGGAAAAAATAAAGAGATATTTTAGGAAATAGACAATCAAGTTACTAATTATTTGGTCTAGCTTGAACAATGGAAACATGTTTATTAATTCGGCCGATTTAAATTATATTTAGCATTTAGAGAAATAAGAGTTACTTTTACAAGTGAGTAATTGTTATCAAAATCAAATTAATAAATTAATTGAATAAATTCGATTCATTCGATAGTTTGATTTAATTGAAAAGTGAAATAAATTAAATCGATTAATTTGATTGGTTTTAATTTGATTTTTTATTAACTGAATTAATCAATTTATACTCTTAAGCATATTATTATTCATTTAATTTAAATTTCTTGTGCTATTAAGATTTTATAACTTAATTTTATTTACCATGCAATTAATATAAAAAAATAAAATCAAGAATATTTTAATTATTTCAATAACTTACCAAATTAATCGATCTAATTCAGTTTATCAATTATTACTTCATTTTTTATCGGTTCAACTAATTTTTATACTATATTCTAATAATTTGGTTATAAAATTCTCTTAGCCCAATTAATTATTTTCTCACCTTTAATTATGTGCCAAAAAAAATTGAGTTCTTTTCCAATAAAGTATACATTGACTTGATAAAAGAAAATATTTTACAAAAATTAATTTTTGGAATTTCAAAATAAATGGAAACATTAATGTGTGAATATTGTTTAATTGGCAATCACGTCAATAAAATAAAATCTTGTATCCTCAAAAATTAAAAAAGTCATTTTTGTGGCCGTGGAAGAATGAAGGTACAAGCTTTGAAGCAGTGGGAACAAGCACATAGGAGCGAGCATGGTAAGGTCTTGTGGATCACAAAAAAATTAGCGGGCCTCCATCGATTTTCAAGCTACGGTTAATAGAGAGTACCCGGTCTGGATCAGGTGGGCCCAAACATTTGCGGCCTTCTGCAAAAGGCCTAGCAAACACGTGTCACTTGAATGTTTTTTGAACATTTTAATTGCATTTATTTAATTAATTTGATTTAATAGAAAATTATTTTATTTTTAAACATGTATTTGTATTCTTTATATGTACAAGAGCACAAAATTCTCTTTTGTTTTTATTTTTTTATTGAAACACTATCTTTAATATTTTATTTTTCAATTAATTCTTTAAACGTTTCGATTTTTCTATTTCCATACTCAATATCAGGTTACAAATTCCAAGTACAAAATAAAAACAAATAAATATGTTTCAATGCCCAAATTTCTAAATTTTTTTATTTTTGAGTACATAAACTCTTAATTTTAATAAAAATTAACAATAAAAAATTCAAATCAAAATTTTTGTTTATCTACAACATATAGTAACAATTTATTTGAAACAAAAATGATACTAATAAGTAGGGACGATAATAACAATGATACTATATTTGTAGGACTTTTATAACTTTATATTGTCGTGCTACAATATTTTGTTACGATAAATCTTGTTATAATACTAATCGTTTAATGATATTTTGATCAATAATCAATTTCATGAAATTTTAATGTTAAAAAAATACACACAACGGCAGTTAGTTAATAAATAAAAGGTAGACGGTCAATCCAACCAGTGACAGTATAACAAAGCCATTACGTACTAACGGAGTAACGGGTAAGTAGTTGTACTAGGTAGTTGATACGCTAGTGTTTAAATTTTTTTTTCAGTGCATTGGCTACTTTTCTCTACCAATCAGTTACATGTAACTTAAGTCTTCACGCGCTCTCTCTGGTCAGTCCTCGTCACTCCCTTCTCCTTCTTCGTTAAGTAATATCGAATAGGGCGTGGAGCGTGGGAGAGCGTGCAGTAGGCGAGAGTGAGTGTTGTGAGATTGAATTCAAACCGTTACCGTCCTTGTTTCTCCACTTCTGATCCCTTCGACTAACAGATGAAGCAAAGCGACCACTTCCTCATTCTCTTTCTATGCCTCTATGATCTCTGTAAGGCCAGACACAGAGCAAACATAAAAGGAAACAAAAAAGAAGGAAACTTACTTCCACAAGCACACTCTGTTCCTTTCTTTGCAATGGCAGTCGCTACCTTTTCTAACTTCTCCACACCCTCCTTCTTCCTCCAATCACCCTCTTGCTCCCACCAACGCCAACAGAGCTTCGCCATCACCACCAGCAACAGTCGCAGCAGCCTCTTCACTCCCTCTCTTGCATTGACTGTCTCCATCGCCCGCAATAAATTCCACCCCACCATAGTTTTCTCCAAGGGAAATGGCGGCTGGTTTTCTGGCGGAACTGGGGGCGGCGGTAGTGGAAGCGGGGGAGGAGGAGGAGGAGGAGGAGGAGGAAGAGGACATGGCGATCATGGTAATCAGGACAGGTCACGCAATCGATCCGATGCAATTCTGGCTCTCGCAGAGGTATGAAATTAAATACGTAGTTTATTTATGTATATATGGATGATTTTTACGTGTGAACTGTGGTGTATGTATACAGGTGGGGAGGACGTTTCAGAGTTTGCCCAAGGACATAGCGGCGGCAATCAAGGCCGGGAAGGTACCGGGATCAATTGTTTCTAGGTACTTGGAGTTGGAGAAGTCTCCTATTTTTAGATGGTTGCTTAACTTTGGAGGGTTTAGGGAGAGGTTGCTTGCCGATGATTTGTTCTTGACTAAGGTTGCCATCGAGTGTGGCGTTGGGATTTTCACCAAGGTTAGTCTATCATTTCCACAGTTTGCAGCAATGGGATTCTTCTTTTTTCCCTGAATCATTGCTCTTATGACCCAAGATTCTTAGCCAAACTATTGATTATTCTGAATAGGCCATTTCTTTTTCTGGAAATTTACATCTGAATTTTGATTCTTTCCTCTTTGAATTCCTTTTCTGGACTGGTGATAGAACAATCAGAAGTTCCTCTTCATGGGTTAGAGCTGGAACCCACTTAGAATATTTGATTGAATGAGTAACTTAGCTCACTGTCATACCTCTATCCAGCTTATTCTCTTCTTTTTCAGTCTGCAGCAGAGTTGGAACGGCGCAGAGAAAGGATTATGAAGGAGCTCGATTTTGTTTTTGCTGACGTGGTATGTCTGCATGAAAATTATCTCCACCGTATCTTAGTTGATGATCAGATTCAACGGAACGTTGATACCAGATTAATTCCATAAACATCTTTTTTTTTGATAAATGCTCTGTTTTAGGTAATGGCCCTGATTGCAGATTTCATGCTCGTGTGGCTTCCTGCTCCAACTGTTTCTCTCCGACCACCTCTAGCTCTCAGCTCCGGACCTATTTCTACCTTCTTCTATAATTGTCCTGACAATGCTTTCCAGGTCATTGGCTTTATTGCTCTAACCGGTTTTATCTGTAAAATCCACACATAGCCCTTCCTCTTACTTTCAGAATCCTGAACGCAGGTGGCTTTGGCAGGAACCTCGTATTCGTTTTTACAGAGAGTAGGTGCAATAGTGGTATGTCACAAACACTTGCAGTAGACCAACTCGAGTAAATTTCATTAACTTCTTCATGTTTTAAACCTTAAAAGCATCATAATCTTCCATGCAGAGGAACGGGGCCAAACTCTTCGCTGTCGGAACTGGTGCATCTCTGGTTAGTTACTACCTAACATGATATGCGAGAGTTTCTATTTCTTATTTTCAGTCGTGGGCTATATGGTCCCTCCTGATATGTTCAGAAGTCTTTTCTGATCAATATTTGAAGCTAAATCAAGTTATTTTGTGATTCATGGGTAGAATTAGGTATCTGTTACTTAATAAATATACTGTCAATCCCCATTTTGGCTTCCATGCCGCTGACAAGAGACTTCTTCAGGTTGGTGTGGGAGTTACAAATCTGTTGATTAAAGCAAGAAAGGTGTTTGATAAATCTTTTGCTGGTGAATCAGAGGATGTGCCTATATTATCAACCAGTGTTGCCTATGGTGTGTACATGGCAGTGTCTAGCAACCTAAGGTAAACAGCAGCCATAATCTATGCATGTTTGCTTCCACATGACAGTGGTCAGGTGCTGCGTTACTACATGACAGTGAGCTGTAATGCTTTGATCTCTCAGTCTGCTAAAATGGTTGAATTTCGTAGATTATGACGATGAAGGGCGTACTTTTTTTGTTAAACAGGTACCAAGTTCTTGCCGGAGTTATTGAACAACGAATCCTGGAGCCCTTGCTACACCAACACAAGATAATCTTGAGTGCGATCTGCTTTGCTGTCCGAACTGGAAACACATTCTTGGGATCTTTGATGTAAGATTTCCAAACCCATTCCCTAACTCTTGTACATAATCTACTTTGGCTTCTGATACTGAAATCTTTTAAGAATTGTTTGCAATCTCTGACACAGCTGGGTAGATTGTGCACGGTGGGTTGGAGTTCAGAAGACAAGGGAGTGAACGCAGAGTTGCAGTAGCAGTTCTTGGCAGCCAATTTAACTTTATTTAGAGTCGATTGACCATTTTTTAACTTGGAATTACAGAGGATGAGAGTTTGTCATTGGAGCGTCTCGAGTTTTCATTTCCAATGGTCGATCTACTGCTAAAAGGTTATTCCCAACAGAAGATTGGAATAAGAACCATTGCCATTTCCCATGGTACCACGTCTTCAATGTTTCTCTTTTACTTTCCTTTGAAAGAAAATGTCAGACTTTCTTTGGTATTTTGGCAAGGAATTTGTGAGATGGTGAAGAGAAAATACGTACTAGATGTAGGATTGAAGCATCCTATCTGTTTCTTTTGAAGCGCTTGACGTGCCATTCTCAACACCTTCTGGTCTATTCATTTACAACCAAAGTCGACATTACATGGAAAAGAGAACATAAACTTTGGAGTTAAGACATGGGAAATGATCTAGTACTACAGTTAGAAAAAACACCGATCAGAATAAATGAAGTGGCTAACAACATGAGTTACGAGAGCAAATTGGATGATCAGTGCGCTATTTTCCTAATGAATTTACAATGCATAACCCGAACATCAGGTAATTCCAGAGATATCTCCTGCTGCAGGTAAGCTCTGCTACAATTCTTGTTACTTTTTCCTGGCTTGTTGAACAAGTTGGTGAATCTTTCTCACTGGGTTGTTACGCTCTTAGCAAGATTCCGAGGTTGGTCAACATTGTGACCCCGCTGAACAGTAAGGTGATATGCCAACAACTGCATCCAAAAGCATAACAAAAAATGCATGTTAACTGAGGATAATCCAACGATAACAATCAACATAATAACAAGCGGACAAATAAGAAGGGGGGTGATGTTCAATTGGCTGTTAACAGGGAGAAGGGTTTTGAACAGAAGGCAGAGAAAGAAGTTGGACCTGGTATTAGGAAGGTATGAATATAAGTAAATTTAAATCAATATTTTCTTCCACACCTTCCTTTTTCCCAGTTTACCTAGGAAAGTAGTAGATGAATGAATTTGTCTAAAGCAATAAGTAATAAACCTAGAAAAAACATAGGATGAGTAAACTCCTGTTTATGTGAATTATCCATCACCAGCAAACCGGTTCATCTAGGCCTTGATGGACGCATAGTAAAGGCTATCTAGTCAAATCCCCCTTCTCAGATGCACATTTTATGGAGAATCACTATTCTCTAACTGTGGATGTGTATTGTAGAAAACAAAGATCAGCAGAGCCACAATTTGTAAATTGAGAAAATTATTTGTATCAATACCTGCAAAGGAATAATATTAACCACAGGTTGAAGACAATCTTCAACCTGAGGAACTTCAATCACTCGACAAGATTCACCAGGACATACAGATGCTGCATCTCCTTTTGAACACATCACTATAAGGCGGCCTTTGCGGGCATGAAGTTGCTGGATAACTGACTGCTGCTTACTGTCAACAATTTAGAGATGTTAGCATCAAAGAAAAACTTCCTTACTGTATGACTTCTTCAAAGCAGAATATTAACCAACCTGAAGCATGCGTCATGTGTAGCAATAACAATAATTGGGAGATTTTCATCAACTAGTGCCAAAGGACCATGTTTCATTTCACCTGCAAGTATTCCCTCACTGTGCATAAGAGACACCTCTTTTACTTTTAATGCGCCCTCTAACGCTGTTGCAAAATTATATCCTCTTCCAAATACAAGAAGTGACTGCTCAGCAATCAATAGTTTAGCCAGATCCTTCATTTCCTGGTCAAGCTTGAGTACCTCTCTAACTTTATCTGCAAAAATGTAAGGTAAAAGCATGAAAGTTATTCTAAACCTTCCTAAAAGTGGTCCTTTGCAACAAATTTAGAATCCAGTAATCTGTTAAAGAAGAAGAAAGATAGAACATACTTGGCAAATCAAATAGACAATCTATAATGGCCTCTCGTCTGGCTTGACTGGATATTGCATCATCTCCAATAGCCAGAGCTAGCATTGCCATCACAACAATTTGACTTGTGTATGCCTAAACATGATGGTGAGGATATTATGAACCCATAACACAATAAATGAAACTAACATGAACAAAGGTGAAACTTACCTTCGTACTTGCCACCCCTATCTCACAGCCAGCATTTATGTGAATTCCACAATGTGTATTCCTGGCTATTGCACTACCAACAGTATTTGTTATGCCAACACATAGTGCACCGTTTTCAAGGGCATACTCTAATGCCAGCAGAGTATCTGCAGTTTCACCAGATTGACTAACAAAAACTGCAGTATCTTCCCTATAAATTGGACCCTGCCGATCCACCAGATCACTAGCAATCTCCATAGTAACAGGAACACCTACAATTATCACAGACAATAAAGAAGAAATCAATTAGCAAAACAAACTCAAAGATTCTCAAAGGAGCATCAGAAATCAAAGTACCAGAGAGTTCTTCAATGATAGGTCTTGCAGCTAAAGCAGCATTATAGCTTGTGCCGCATCCAATAAAAACAATTCGTCTGCTCCGCCTAATAGTTTTTATGTGATCTTTCAGTCCACCTAAAAGCACAGTCTTGGCTTTGCAAGAACCTCCACGTATAAGTCTTCCCCGCATTGTGGTTCTAAGAGATTCTGGTTGTTCATGTATTTCTTTCTGCATATAATGCTCATATTTTCCTTTGTTGATTTGCTCAACCTCCATCTCAAGAAAAGATAATGCACGTTGCACTGATGGTGGTCTAGAAAGTGCACTGCCATGTTTTCCTTTGTCATTCTCAAATTTAAGAATAGAGACACCTCCATCCTGAAGAATTTATCAGTGTCAGTAATCACACTTCAATGTAAAAACTTTGTAAGTCACACTTAGTGCCATGCCAAACAGTTTACTTAAAGTCATGTTGGCAAAGGTACCTTAAGGTGAACTACTTCACCATCTTCAATCATCAAAACCTTTTTTGTGTGTTCAACTACAGCACTAGCATCACTGGATAGAAAAAGTTCTTTTGGACGCCCATTTTCTGAAATGAACTTAAGATCAAGAAATGAAGCTCCACTGCTTGTGTCTTCACTTAATTCCTGAACATATTTCATTAACCAAAATAAAGGTCAACCAAATAAAACATTAACAATCAAAAAGATGAAAGACACTGTACAAATTACAATAGACATAACTAAAAATCTAAGATTCTCAAACTTTTTAAAATGTAAAATGTTAAAGCTAGTCCATGATTTTCAGAAACTTCAAAAGAAATGGGTTTCAGTAACAACACCAAATCTGACTCATTCCAGAAAAGAAAAGATGTTCACTAAATCAATCTGAGAAATATTAGTAATCAACTGGAAGAGAAGAGATATAACTACAAGCATGTAGGCAACACTATAATTTATGTTTTTCGGATAACTTACTTTGACACCTAAAAGCAATGGACTACCACGTTTACAAGCAATCAACTCATTTGGATAATGACGACTTTTGAATATAAGGGCATAGGCTCCTTCAAGATGCCTCATAACTTCAAGCACAACTTGACTGAATGTGACGGTCTGGTCACCTGCAGGATAATCAACAAAACACCACTTCAAACTAAATCGACTAATATTGACCTTCTTAAGCTTATTGGAAATAAGAAGCACCAAAGTTGATCAACATAGATTAAAAGAACATTATTCTTTTCTCCATCAAAACAATGTTTGAAGATTTTAATTCAGACTGTTATGCCATAAGTAACATCAGAACTAGATTGGATATTTGTCTGACAAGAAGAATGAGGTTATTTAGAGCTAACGAGGTACATTAAGAAAAAGCAGCACAGCCAAGGACTAAGATTGCCTCAATGACTTGGACCCTGTAGCTCAAGTTCCAACCTTACCAGTCGGTAAACTCAAACATTTAACCCCTGCTTGATTGCCTTTGTTAAAATAGAGTACCCTCAAGCTATTGCATCATTAACAGGCATATATGCAGTTATTTAGCAGAAACAATGTAATTTCAAACAAATGGCAATTCGAAAACCTTATCTCATCTCTGTCTTGCACATGTTGCATTTACCTTCTTCATTTGCCTTGTCAAAAACATATTTTGCAAGCTTTGGAATCACTTCTGTGTCAGTGTCAGATTCAAAGTTAAAACCATGCCGGATCAATGTTTCCTTCAACACCTGAAAATGCAAACAACCGAGTGATTGCTTAAGCATGTGCCAATTATCAACGTAGATGCAAGAAAAACGGAATGTGCCCAATTAGCATGACCAATTATACAAGAAACCCACAGTAAGTGGTAACATAGCTTCGAAAGTCATAAGCAAACCTCATAGTTTGTAATAATGCCATTGTGAACAACCAAGAACTCATTTCCAGCACCAGATGTCTGAGGATGGCTGTTTGTTGGAGATGGCTCTCCATGAGTTGCCCACCGGGTGTGTGCTAGTCCAGCATGAACAGAAAAAGGTTCCTCCAAATTCAGCTCTGTTGACGCGACATCTGAAATACCACTATCACCATTTCAAATTTCATTTTCCTTATTTCATTGTCCTTTAAATGGCATTTTCCCTAATTTAGAAAGAAAAGAGTTTAATACAACGTCAGCCAAGTCAAGCAGAAATTGAGGTGAGTCAAGTCCTCCATCTTTCAGAAAACAAAACGGAAAAAAGATCAAACTTTGTCTTCGTTTCTCGCTCATATCGTTTTCTTTTCGGCCATTTTCTCTAAAGCCAAACACTACAGCACTGTTGTTTTGTCTAAAAATTGCCACAATCGTTGCAAGTCAAGTCTTTTAAAACAAAGAAAGCGACTTCCCAAAGCACAGTTTCTCAAAAAGTAAAACAATTGTCACTTCATTTTTCATTTCATCCTCTGTACCCGAATTGAAGCCAAAGAAAAATGAAATTACCTTTGTAGACGGATTTAACGAGTGATTCTATGTTGCCTTCTTGGCGAAAGACGAGAGGAGGAGGGGCAGAATCGGAAAACTGTCCGTTCGGATCCGCAGACGGGAACGATGGAGACGAAGAATCGATGGAAATCCCAGCGGAGTCATAGCCTCTGTACTCTAACCGCCTCAAGCCATTGAAGAGGATCTCCAGAATGAAGCGTCTGTCACGCGTGACGTTGTAGTTCAGGTAAGCGAAGATCCCGCACATTGTTCGTCGAATTCTGATCGGCTCAGTCTAGACGCTGCCAGTCACAATCCGGTGACAGAGAGAGAAACGAAGAAGAAATTGAAAATGCAGGACCGAGGCCTAAGGGAGGAGGAGAGGGAGTTTCCCCTTTTTTGACTTCTTGATTTGGTTTTGGATTTTTAAACAAACACAAAGTGCGGGTCAGTTCGGTTTGGTCGACAGTTTTGACGCGCCATGATTTGAAGGTCATTTTTGTCTTTTCAGGTTCCGTAATGGTCGTTGACGCGGAAGGCTGCTATTGGAACGAAGTTTGCCCACATGGCGAAATTACAAAGGAGGCTACTTTGGTCACTTTTCGGTTTCCTTTCATCACGTGGGATAAAAGAAAGTTTACTTTTTTAAAAATATTTATTATATATTGTAACAAATAAAAAAAGAAAAAATTGATGCGGTTTGTTATAATAAGGTACAAATACTGAGATTTAAATATTAAATACTCTTGAACTATTGCATTTTATATAGAAAAATCCTTATTATATTACAAAAATTATTATAATATGAATTATAATTTCATTAATTTTTAATTTTAACAAAACATTAATAACAATCCATATGTCAAATATCTTATCAACCATCACGTGATCATGATTTACAATATCGATTATGATATAATTGATAATATTAATTGTCATGTGATCCGGTCAATAACGTTATCAATTATTATATAATAATGTCAATTAACACCCGAATATATATATATATATAATATTTTCATTTAAAGTCAAAAGGAGAAAAGAAAAAATAGATAGTGTAAGGCCGGTAGAAGAAGTTGTCATACTTGGCTCGATCCATGCCTTAAGGGCAAAAACCATGGAGGAACGAGTTCATGGCTTAGCTTAGGCCCAGCCTATGTATAATTGGTCTGGACCTGTGGACTCCTTGTAACCAGTTAATCCAATGCCTGAACAGCCAAACGGTTAGTCGGCAATAACGCGCCGCTTAAAGTAGGAAGCGGCAAAAACCCTAGCAACCTTCTCGCAGAGGGAGAGAAAGATGACGCAGAAAGGAAATCTGTTCAAAGGGCAAAAGAAGCAGAAAACAATCCCTCCCAATCGCCATGGAAAGCTTCCTCACATTCGCAAAGGTTTCTCCTTTTAACTTTATAATACTTATAAGCAAATGTATCGGTTCCACGTCTTTTCATTCATTTTTCAAATTTCGATTCCTTTGCAGGTAAGAGAGTCGTCAAGTCATCGAAGATGACGAAAGATATGGACGCTGATCGAGTAATTCTTTATCTCTTTAATCTTTTTCTTTGCTCATTCTTCGAAATTTTTGCTAAACTTTGTTGTCTTTTTACCATACTTGGACTTCTGTGCTTCTTTGCTTTGTCATGAGCTGTTTGATGAAATTTAATTGAAAATTCAATGAATAGTTGCATATTGGGTCATTGGTTTATTCGTCGAGAGCTAAATTTTTCAGCTTTTGGATTTAGTTGCTCTGAAGGATTGTTGACATTGGGTGAATGAGTTCACAACCATTATTAGCATTCTGTAACCCTTTTTTCTTTTATTAGTGGGTTCTTATAACTGCCAATTTGTGTAAATCAATGATTTAATGGCACTTCGAAGCTGAAAAAGCTGTGTTCAAAGAGTTCCTTAACTTATGTGCAGCATGCATTCTCAGACTGGATTTTTGTATTTAAAAGAAAATAACTATGAACTCTGAGTCTTTTTAGATTGCATCTTTCATTTGCTCACAGCTTTTTGGTTATCATGGGAGGAAAACAGAGGGGGACTGCTGGTGTGTTACTGTGTGTGTAAGAGAGACAGAAGGTTACTGTTGGTTTCAATTCCATGTTAAGTGATTTTCTGTCATTAACTTCCTTTGTTGTCTTATACTGCAATTGTGTTGCTTTGGTACCAACCAAATCAACTGCTGTATCTATCTCGTTCTCACAACAAAAAAATCTGCCATCTACATGCATGCTTGTATTATATGATTGGAGTGATGGAGCATGTATCTGTTGGTATAAGGGTAAAAATGGCAGTGGACGATTTCTGTGTTTTTAATACGGTTGCGGCTGCAGCCTGTCTGTCCCTCTGCTTTAACTTGCTTGAGTGAAACTGAATTTATTGAGAGTCATGTTCTCTGTGGTGATTTAGGGAACTGGTTTTGAGCATACCGGTTGTTATGGATGTTCAGTGTTAATCTTGAGATACATTGAACTCAGCCCAAATGGAAGATGAGCTGGAGTTAGTTATGAGGATTCCCTGCGTTAGTTGAAGATTTTAGAATTAAACATTAGATGGGAGTCATTTTAGCTATCTTTTTCAACTAAAGACAGGCATCGGCATCATAATCATTGCTCCATGAACTGCAAGCAGAATTATATTTGCTATTCTTCCCAGCAAAATACTCTTTTTTGACATTGTCTCTGTGAGATTATAGCTGACAGAGTTTTCTCTTACTGGACCAGGAGCTGACCAAGTTCATAAACCACTGCAATGAGATAAAAGCCGCCACCGTTGCTAACAAGGATGGTGGCCAACTAAGTATTGTCAAGCTACCCCCAGAATCTTCCAGTGACGTGAAGGAATAGTGATGATAATCAAGAACTTTCTAACCCCAGAAGCTTATTGCATGGATAGCAAGAGATGCTTTGTCAGGAAAACTTAAATCCGGCTTGTCGCTTTTGGTTGAAGATCATTTGTGTTGTGAAACAGTCTTGTTTTCATAGTTATCTTATTTATTTTTTCCCTCACATGTGTAATTCCTTAGTGTGATGCTTCTAGCTTCTACTTGTTTGACGAGCAAGAGCTCTAGATTTTGAACTCAAAAAGATTGTTCTTATTGCCAAATTAAACCTTTGCTAATTCCAGCAGTTTTGATGGATTCCTTGCCACTCTGTCTAATATGTTACCAACATTAGAAAATTGTCTGATCTTAGCAAAAAAACAAAGAAAAAAAGCTTGGGCAAGTAAGGCCTCTATCCTGCGAGTCCTCGGACCTCGAGGGTGGCCCTGCTTGTCGACAATAATAAATTGATGATAAATCAATGACAGGACACTTAAGGCAAGTTGAGGTGGATCCGCGTCATCCAATCTTGAACAAAATCCCAATCCACTGTTGTCAACGTCGGCTAAGGCAAAGATTAGGTAGAGCAAGAGCCAACTTTCTGGCACGTGACCGAGTTTCTTTTGTTTCTTTTCACGGTGAAATGGCCATTTCATAACTCCAACAAAAGGTTACATGTTCACGTCATCAGCTAATAACTGGCATCTTGCAGCGGTGTCTGATCAGATCAGCTCATGTTCGTGGAGTTGAGCAGTGAAGGATCCTGCAAATCCAAAACGATGGAATGAAGAAAAACCATGAGTTTTGGGGATTGCTTGAACTAGTTCCATACGTTACAAGGGTTTACACAACACGACTTGACTCGAACTCCAATAATGTCTGCATGTCAGCATTGTCTGGGACCTCATGGCAATGTGCTGTGGAGCCTGCCTGTCTCTTCATCTCTGTACTCTTTAATATTCGATTAATTTCATGATTAACTCTAAATCAGAATCGCTTATTAATTCTTCTGCTTTCATAACCCTTTCACATTCATTTAGCTATCTTCGAAGCATCTCTTTTTCTGAATCAGAATTTGAAAGAAGAGGAAAGCAACAGTTACCCTTTCAAGTACTTACCCTACTGGAAAAAGGGTTTTGTTTGTTTCTCGTCATTTCTTTGTTTGCAACTTTTGTTTTGCTAAGGGATTTTGTAAAAGTATTTACTTTTGCATTTTAAGTATACACGAGGAAAGAACAATTCAATGTCAATCAACCTACCCGCGGTGGAGCTTTTCATGGAACATTTAATGGTGTGATTCCTGGATTTTGATTGCCAAAAAATTTGCCCATGGTCCACAATCATCATTACTTTGGATCATTTGGGACCAGCATCATGAATAATTTTCACTGCCTATACAATCCATCAAAACGCAAACCAACCCAAATCCCTCCAGCAATGTGACTGACTGTGAAAAACAAATAATGGGGGACTGGTTTCCTGGTTTGTAGCAAAAGTAGTCGAAGCTTTAGTCCCTAGTTTTTCATATGCTACATAAATCGAATTAATGGATTCAATCGAAAGTAACTTTTGTCATTGTCTGTAGGAGAAAAGTGAGCATCTGAGGACACAACCATCCTGGGACAACCTTTTGTTAATCCGCCAACGGTATGAGATTGTTGCGCCTTACACGACCTGTAAACTACGGATGTTATACCCTTCAAATCTTCAACTTTATCTTGTTTTTTTCCATGCCAAATGTCTACAGTGATGTTGTGACAAGGTAGCACTTGTCACTCGTCAGTTCTTTCTCCCGTATGACGTCTTTCCACCTCCACATTTCTTCTTGGCATGAGAAAGACTTTTTTTTTTTAATTTGGTCCTCCTTTTTACTCCTTTACATCTCCCATGGTGGCAGTAACGTCCGGTGCTTGGCACGCGCTAGCATAGGGCGTCGGCGGTTATCAAACAAAGCGGGTCCCACTTCTTTTGAAGCATGTGGTAATAACAGCAATGGCAGCAACATTCTGAAAAGCCTTTTGTTTTTTAACAGTCAAATGAGCCAATCACATTTAACATCACCTAGCATCACAAACATTGCAATATACAAAATACTGGTATCATACAGAATCCAACAACATTTGACAACAACCCTTTTCCTCCTCCTCCTCCTCCGCTGCTGCCGCCGCCACTGGAATTTGAGGTCATTACCACCGCCATGGGTGCTACCGAACATGTAACATCTTGACCCTTAGACAATTATTTTTTGTTTTTCTTTTTTATTCTGGCTTTTTTTGTTTTCTTCTGTTGGTAGGGGGGCGGGGGGTTGGGTTCTTTTTGTTTTCTTGTTTTTGTTGATAAATTTGAAGTTCCAAGGATTTCTGCGGTGGTTTTGTTGCAGGTGGTAGAAGGAGAGAGTGAAGAACAAAGGAGAGAAGAGCGGGAGAACGATGAGAAGAAAGAAGAAGAAGAAGAAAGAGAAGGGGAGGGTGAGGAGGAGGAGGAGAGAGAAGGAGAGGAAGAGAAAATAGACTTGGAGAAAGGACAAGCGGGAGCTGTTGTTGAAGAGAAGGCGTTGGAGAGAATTGAGGATCAAAGAGACCATTTTCATGTGTCAATGATGCAGAGATTGAACCCGACAAACCCTTTGAGGATTGTCATAAATGGTGGCACTAGAGTTGCTACTCCTTCTCCTTCTCAGTCTTCTCGTTTTCAGCCTCCTCCTCCTGCTCCTTCTCGTTCGCAGCCTCGTTCTACACCAACCCCACAAGTAAGTCCTCGGAAAGAATCGAACTTTGACCAGCTTCATTTCTCCTTCCCTTCTAGACTTCGCTTTTCCAAGGAAGTTCCGTAATTTGAAGCCTAGAAGTATTCTTTTCATCTGATTTTCCAGGGAAAAAGATTTACAAATAGAAGAATTTCAGTAATAAAATTTTAAGCTAAAGCCTATGCCAGCTGCCAACCAGTCTTTAGTATCAACTTTATGTTATGAAATTTTGTTGAGTTTGATAATTGATGAGAAAGAAAGTTCTGTTCCTCCTCTGCAGTAAGAGTTTTCTTAAATTTCTGCACGAAATTCCAGTTATTAACTTTCAATTTTCTTGGTTTTTCCCTCCTTGTGACCAGCAATCAATAACAACACTGAATTCAAGAAGATTCACCAACAAAATATCTCTGTTCTTGTTCATGGTGCACATGTTTGTGGCTGTTGCACTTGTCTGCTTTCTTATATTCAAGGGAATTCAAGGGTTAATAGAAGCATCAAACCCTGCAAAAAGAAAGGAAGAAAGAATTCTTAAATTCTTGTTCCCACAGGTTGAAGCTGCGTCTCTTCTGAGCATCACTCTTGCGTTTGCTTGGCAAAAGGCTCTGCGAGAATGGCCTCAAATCATGGTTTACTTCATCCTATGGAGCAGTTTCTTCATGTCTTTATCAGCAGGAATCCTTCTGATTTGCTTCCAAAAGCCTGCCACAGATGGTGTTGGAGTTTGCTTCATCGCCTTTGCAATCGGTAATGGTTTGTATGCTTGTTGGGTCTCTCAGCGAATCGGTTTCTGTTTCAAGATTCTGCTTAAATCCCTGGAACCAGTTTCCAAATTCCCTGATCTAAACCAACCTGCCTATTGGATGCTTGGGTCTGGATTCTTGTGGATGTCTCTATGGATTTTGGCTGTGGTTGGAGCTTTGAACTTCTATTACCCACCATTGATTATAATTGCATTGTTCTTAAGCTTGGCTTGGACAACAGAAGTTATGAGGAATGTTGTTAACATAACAGTTAGCAGAGTGATTGCCCTCTATTATCTGAGAGGAATGCAGTCCAACACTCAGTTTTGCTTCCAAAGAGCCCTGACCCGGAATCTTGGAAGTGCTTGTCTTGGATCCTTGTTCGTGCCATCAATTGAAGCCTTGAGGATTATTGCCAGAGGTTTGAATCTGCTTGAGGGAGAAGATGAATTCATGTTTTCCTGTGCACATTGTTGTCTCAATGTTATGGAGTCAATCTTCAGATATGGAAATGGCTGGGCATACGTACAGGTATTATTCAATGGTTCTCGATTGTTCAGATGGAATTTTCAACCATAAAGAACAATTCCCAGTCAAATGCGCATGCTCTGCAACTGTTTTTTTAACCCTTTTAGCTTATCTTTTTCCTTTTCAGAACTAAACTCAACAACTCCCTTATTTTATTGTGGAAATCCTTCCTGATTTTGAATCACTTCCGGTTCAATCAACATCTGAACACTGATTCTGCTTCGTGGTCCATGAACAAGGACTAAATTAAACCAAACTTTTAACTTTTCTTCTTTGTTGTTGCAGATAGCTGCCTATGGCAAAGGTTTTGTTAGAGCATCACAAGATACATGGGAGCTTTTCCGAAGGGAAGAAATGGTACCCATAGTAGATTCCGACATGACCAGTGCAATCTGCTTCCTTACAGGAGTTTGCAGTGGCTCGATTTGTGTCATTGTCGTGGCTGCCTGGACTGCTAAAGTCCACCAACCCTTCACAGCCACCATCTCCCTCCTGGCTTTCGTTGTTGGATACCTCATGGTAACCCATCCCATCCCCTCCTTATTTTATTACTCATTTTTTAATGAAGCAATCTTGATTTCCTGACCAACTTGGATATATTCTTTTAGCCGTAATGACTCAGCTCCATGACTAAAAAACAAATTTGATTATGCAGACGAGGATCGCTATGGTATTGCCGCATGCCTGCGTGAGCTGTTACTACGTTTGCTATGCGGAAAATCCTGAGAACCGATTGTTCGACAAAACAATCAAAGATCGTATCAACCTGATCAAGACCGGTCGGGATATTGTCGTTCCAACACCGCGTGTACCCCATCGATTTACCAGATAGTCGGTGGTCAGTTCTAACAGAAACCAGAGTGGGAGGAAAATCCAGGGCCATGGTTCCAAATTTTAGCCAGGCATAGGGCTGGTCATCCACCAGGTCTTAAGACAGGGCCAATTTGCCTCCAGGCAAATTTATCCACAACTGCTGATGATGACGAGGAGTTTGAATGTGAAAGGTTAAACCCATTATTGGATGTTTTTCCATTGTGGAAGGAAAGTGGAGAGCCCACCGAGATTCCAATCAACAAGGCTACAATGACTGCCCACAGTTTGCTGATGTTTCCTTTGTATTATATTGGATATTTGCAAATACTTTAAGGATATTCCACCCTAAAAAAACCAAAGAAAGGTGGTAGTACCATTATTTCTTTATGAGTTGACACCCGCCATTGTTTAATTGAATTGTACTAATTCCTGACTTCCCTCATGTAATTTTATACGTAAGCAAGTAAAGCAGAGGTGCGTTAGAGGTACGGCCTCCACCCAATCTTTTTTAATCATTTAATACGAGTTAGGTACAGAGACCGGCCTCAAACGTGAAAGGAAAGGACCATCTTGGATGTGGTGAGAAGAGTCACGCTTATGAGCTGTATCAATCAAAAGGAAACGACATGGAAATTGCATATGGGTAAATAAAAGGAAGTTGGAGGTTATCAAACTGGAAAAACAAGTAGATTCCACGTCAATTTTGTAGGGTTAGGACCTATGAGAGATTAACAATCAAGTTCTGGCTCTTTCTATTTTGTTCTTCCCCCTTTTCACTTTCAAGTTTTCAACATAACTCTTTTGAAAGAGCCAAAAAGACCTTAAGCAGACATTGCTCGCATTTCAACGATGCTTTGCGTGCAAAAGGCTAGTTTGCTTACCATATCCCATTCATAGGACAAGGGGCTCCTCTACTTTCTGGAAAAGGGTGTCTGCGGGTCGGACAGGAGGGAAACCATGTTCAACATAAATCACCGTTGCAGTAAAATCTACCTTAGTAACAGCAAAAGAAACGGTAAAAGCCACACTTTTTAATAAGCACAAAGCACTATTTACTGCTACAGTGTAGTTTACAATTGTCAAATAATTCGAACTTCTCCCCCTAGGCCGAAGAATGTTCAAACGACAGCCACCAACTTTGGCATAACACAAACTTTTAAGTATAGATTATTCCATCTATGACAATAACTACTTCTGCAATGTTCCTCTCTACTAGAGTAAATTAGGAACCAAGAATTTGAACTTTAGCCTTTGTTATATCCATTTCTATATCGTGCAACAACTTATTGTAACCACTTTTCTCTTTTTGGTTCTATTACCCTCCATCCCCATTACCCCTTTCCTTCTTTTCTCCAAAATGAAAAACAAGAGGCCAACGGAACAGGAACTCTAATTTTAATATTCAAGAAGGTATAAGAACCAGCCATACCATAACATCAACAGAATTGACCAACAGCCAAATACTTAATATCACTATGCCCCCAAACAACAACTGCCCACCCTCATACAGTACCACTATCACAGTGGAATGAGGATACCGACTTATACGGAGAAACGTTTAATATCTTGCACAAGGGATAACATTAAAGAGAATCTGGTCGAAAAAGGATCTGAACATCAATTACAAAGGGAGTGGAGGAAGCAGAAACAAGCCAGAGAGAGATATATATACCAACAAAGCAACATAAATGCAGAAATGAAACATAAAGAGCCATACTATAGTTTTAAACACAAAGTTGAAACACCAAAGGAAAACATTTGACCAAAATTGGTACAAAAAAGTCATTGTAAAAGACACAGACAGTACATACACTGTTACATTAGCAGGAGCATGCTAAACAATATGTAGGGAAGCCAACATAATTTTGAAATACTCAGTCAGATTATTACTTTCCATAAACAAACTAAAAATATCATGGGCCTCCAATAATAATCTAAAGAACATAAGCCAATGCCACACGTAATTCTCCGAATACTTGGTTTACCTCCCATTCTCATGCTGCTTTTGAATCAGATTTTGTGCTAGCTTTTGACTCTGATTTTGAGTCCCCTCTTGTTTGAGTCACTTCTGTGCTTCTAGCCTCACCCGAACAACATCCACCACCATGATGATGATGGTGGTGGTGGTGATGATGATGACCGTGATGATGACTCTGCTTCCCCTTCAACTGCTTCCGCATGTCATATGCATCCTCCCCATCTGCATAATACTTGGCTTCCACATCATGAATCTTATACCCCAACGTCTCAGTATACAGATTAAAAGCTGCCCTATTACTCTTCCTCACATGCAACGAGACATACTCTGCTCCAAACACCTGCATCCACTTTGTCTATTAATAACTAGAAATGTAAATATTTTTCGCTTCCTTTCTGATTACTTTTGCAGTTCAAGAATTTGCAAATAATTACTAAACAAACGTGACACTAATTATCTGGCCAAAAACAAAAAGGTATCTCTAATTCTAACATAAGCATTCCATATAAAAGTAAAATCATGTATTTCTATAAAAAGATTAAATTTTTAACTTTTACTTCTCCAAAAATATTGCTGGCTTTCTTTATGAATCCACAGTGAGCTTTTTCTTCCAAAATGTAATAAAAGCAACAACCAGACACCCTCTAATTTACGAATAAATAAGTATTTAATAAGCAATAACGTCAGCAAAATGAATAGAAATCCATGGATTGGCATAAAAAAAGCTTTAAAAAAACGAAATAATGATGAAGATAAAAGGTAGGAAGACCTGTTCCATGGCGGCTTGGGCGGCGTTCATGAGCTTAGTGGCTAGGCCAAGCTTGCGGTGGGTGCGGAGGACGGCCAGAGAGGTGATATGGCCATGGCACTCGCTGCTTTCTTCTTCCATCTTGGCAAGGACGTAGCCGACGATGCGGCCGTTGTAGTCCTCCGCCACGTAAAGCAACTGAGGCCAAGAAAGGATATGGTACAAATAGTACTTCATCTGGTAATTCTCGGGAAGGCATAGCAGGTTGCAAGCTTGCATCGCCAGCAGGTCGTCTATGGTTGCCTTGCGTATGCACACCATTGTTTCTTCTGCTGGATTCTCTTCTCCTAATTCGGGAAATTAGGGTTTTTGAGAGTTCTCCTGCGGGTGCGATCCTGAGAAGAGAGCGGTTTTGCTTACTTTGGTCGGATAAGCCGAGTTGACTGCCTTCGATGGTTAAGTGCTTGAGCTTGGTCTTGGGCTTTGTTTTTCAATCCGTAGCCCGATCTTACAGAGAAATAAATGGCCCAAATAATATTGTATTTTAGCACGAGGAGATGGTTTTCTGGTATTTTCATGACTTTGTCCTACCATAATTATATGGTACCATGTAAACTTTAAATTGGTTTGTTTAGAATTTTAATTTGTTTAATTAATTATGTAATATTTTGTTTATCCTTAAAAACTCGATTTAAATACAAAACACTACACGTTCATAATATGTTAATGTAAATTGACAAGTCGAGACGAACCGAACATTCTAATAGAGATCAGAGTAACCATCTAAATAGAAATACAAACGACTAATATTATAATACAATTATGGTCAATGAGAATAACCATCTAAATAACTTGTTACACATTGAACTTCCACATCCTAATGTACTTGATATTATGTGCAGTGACAACCTTTTTCATCCCAACAGCCAAGCATGTGATAGGTGGTCGAGCAGTTCTAGGGATCTTGTCGATTCGGGCATCTTCGGAGAGCCTTATTCCTTTCTTTTTTTCGATGAAAACATTTGTATTTTTAGAGGAATCCATTGGCCTCTCATCACCAATGATGCAACTTGAAAGAACTCCGGTGTTCTGATCCAAAACACGAAGCACACCATCTATTCCACCAACAACTAAAGTTGATGTATCGTTCTGCAAATGTTGCATAGAATACAGAACATTTGGACTTATTCTTGTCTCCCATAAAGATTTCATGGTCCTGCAGTAATAAAGAGCAAGGGGACTCAATCAATATCATTTAGCATAGTCTCTGTGACTAAACCTACTGTTACAATTGCCAATTGCCAATTGCCATGAGATTGATAGATCCTGTCTAACCCTTTCTTCTTCACGTTTATAGAACTACAGTTTTGTTACTTCTTTCAAAAAAAGAAAAAAAAAAGGGAGAATATCAAGAAAACAATGGATCTTATCAACTCTTAAGTTCTCGCACACACCATTCACAGAATACCCAGTCACCCGTTTCGTTTCTAGTCAGAAACCAAGTTAATCAGCAGATAGGTTGCAAAATACGTCACAATGAAAAAGGTAGGCATCATATTGGGGCAAAAATACGCAAGGACAGTAGATATCAAAACCTAAACTTTTATAACCACCATGATGTACCAGTATGATTCAAGCACTACCAGTCACTCAGTGCTGGGATCCTGTAGCACAATTTATTCAGGGTGAGTTCCATGGAAAGTTATTTGTTGCTCATCTTGCATGCAGGGTTCATTTATAATTGATAACTTATTAATTTTGGGCAGGACTGAAATCATTTTTAACTTAAAAGTCGAACATAAAATAAAAATGGCTCTACATTTTTTTTAACTGATTAGCGTGAACTTATAAAAAATGAATTTATGATTCAACCGACATACCTAAGGTCCCAACAATGTGTATATCCAATTGTTGTCCCAGCAAACACTAAATGAGAGGAAGGGTTGAAACACAGGGTCCTTATGCCTGTCAGAATAAGAAGAAATTAGATTCAAGTTTCAGATGGAAAATACCTAAAAGAAACTAAAGTGGCATTTAACGCAGTGATGTGCATAACTGTTTAATCATACAACCTCCCGAATTGGTTGACCTTAGTGTAGCTACTCGCTGATCGGATGAGAGGCTGGATATTGAGACACTACCAAGAGAGCTTCCACTGAGAATCAAATGGTCATCATTCAGAGATAAGCATGTTACAGGCCCAGCATGCATCCTGCATTGAGGATATTAATAAGCAACATTACACAGAGTCCTTCCAATATGAGTATAAGAAATCACCAGAATATGATCAACCTTCTTTCCACTAAACAGCCAAGTGTTTACTTAAGTGCATTTACAAGTCAAAATCCACTTCATGTATTAATTTACTTAGCTGAACATTTAATTTCCATAATTGGGGCACTATTCAAAGTCCAAGAAAAGATTCATGCAAGCATTATTCTCAAAAGCTTGTGCAAGAGAAAGGGTGTTCAACATGATAATGGTCTTTTCAGACACTTCCGCGAAATGAGTTTAATTACCAAGATAATTAGTAATGAAGACCAAGGCCTAAGTTCAAATAAAAATTTCTTAACAGCCAGTGGAGTATTTAACTACTTTGATTAACAGAAGGTATCACTCAAGAGTGACGAGCAAGAAACATCTTTGCACTATATGAAAAAGATAGCAGAGATCAAGTAAAATAATGATCCACAATGTCCTACAGAATTTCATTATTGGAAGAGGAGTGAAACATAAAACATTCAGCACGCACAGTGCATACTTAATAATTCGAGAACACGCCCTACTATACATGTCAAATGCCCGAACAGTTCCATCCTCACATCCAATGACAGCCTCTGGATCAGTGTACCTGTTGAAGAAAGCTGTTTAGTTGCATTTAACAAATGAAAGCCCTTTATTAAAGAAAGAGAGCATTTCCCATTAACCAAAAAAATTTTACAATGTCATGTCATATATACTAGCAACTCACACTTCTCTTTGATTAGAAGAATGTAGTACTACCTAGGATAACTCCAGAATATAATATTTAGCAAGCCAATAACTGATTGACATTCCTTGATACTGAACCAATTAATGTGGTTTATGAGTACAGTTTGAAATTGTTTTCTTTTCTAGATAAATTCACCACTATTGCAGACAAGAATATTCTCGCCAGACAATTCTGTCAATCAACATCCATACCGCATGCATAAACCTTTTGAGAATGTGCCTTCATGTGAGGGAAATATACTTCTTTTCCCATTTCGTCTCCATATGCCTACACGAGTACCAAGCAAACCAACAATCTGGAAGGAAAAGAACAGAAATTATTCAGAAGAATTTATTTGATCAAATCATCTGAAAAATTTCCACATAAACACAATGATTACATTCTTAATAAGAGCATTTTATGTTTAAGGCCACTTGTGAACTAATCTGGTAGACATGGTTGGGGAAAAAATAGAGGTCAGGGGAGAGAGAAGGAAGAGAATAAGAGAGTGGGGCAGAGATTAACCAGCTAATGACAAGAGGAGGATGAAGTTACCTTGGTCTCATCGAAATCAAAGTCAACTAGAGGGGCACTATCAGGGATGTAATATTCTCCCACACAATTGTAGCTGCTCAAAGACCAAAGACGCATAACCTGGTATAGTTTCCATAAAAAAACATTAGTAGATTGAAGAGGCAAAGAAAAACCCTTCCAGATAAAATCTTTGTACTTCAGATACCGATTCATGAATAATTTGGACCTGCAATTGACTTCTATTGACCTCAAGAAAATGGTAAAGAACTGGAATGAGTTTAAACAAATCTCTCAAACCAGATTCACCAAGTAGGAAGGAAAGTTAAAAAAAAAGGGTTTGCCATATTTAGAACCATACGCTTCCTATACGTCTAATACAACCATATTCTAACTATAAATATCCTACAGACTACAACCCTCAATGTGTATTTGCCTAATGACAAGCATGGGGAACAATTTTTTCCCTTTGTGGTAGTTTTCAAATATGACTGAAATGAATAGCATAAGATTGGCTTATACATGCATACATATGAAACTGCTGTGACCACTGCCTTCTCTTTTGACGCATAAACCAGGGAAGCAGGCATGATTAAACTGAAAGGAAGACCTCAAATTGCCATAACAGGTTTATGCGGCATAACCATACCTTGTCACCAACACCAGTGAGAAGTAAGCCCATCCTCATCCGGCACTGATCAACCCTAACAAAAAAACAAGGTTAGAAATATCTGAGGCCTTGGTTTCCAGCATCTTTTGTAATAAAAATGGAAAATTTAAGAGTAAATTGGAGTTTAAAACGCCCTGCATTTCAACAAGAAGAGCACCAAAGCTTTACCCGACAGAATGAGCTTTCCACTGATGAATATCGATACGACCTCGTCGTAAACATAAGCTATGATGCTTCATGGCTGCTTCTTGTAGGCCTAATTTCCATGACTGCCGTGAAGAATTAGACTCAGTAGAAATATTTCCCATAGAATCTCGCCGCAGCTTGAAATACAACGCTTGCAATAACTCGGATTTTTTAACAACTGCATTCCTTAATTTTTTTTTTTTAAAAAAAGAAGAAATTAAAAAATAATTCCTGGAAAATAAAAGGAAAAGGAAAATTTGAAAGAGAGTACCAGGATTTGCAGACGGCGGTGCAGCGAGCGAGGTCGAAGGCGTTCAGGAAGGAGAAGATGATACACAGGATTTCGTGATCCAGCCTCTCCATTCTTGTTCCACCTCTCACGCCGCTTCTCTTCCTCATCGACGAGGAACCGGCCGAGGGGCTGGGTCCCATGTTTTTCCCTCGCTAAGGCGGTAAACGGGGAGGCAGAGAGAAAAGAGAGAGGTTGTGTTAAAAAGAAGAAAAAGAAAAAGGGAAAAATGAAAAACTGCGAGATAATAACGACAATGTCAAAACGCAGCGTTTAAGTAAGCGTACGGGTTACTTGTACGGGCCATTAGTTGCAGTTTACACCTCTATCAGCGTCACTGATCAGCGACAGTGCTTGATCGGTTCGCCCTCCCTGGCTTCTCTTCCCCGACAATTAGAAATCGTCATCTTTTTTTCGTCGATACTCGTATTCCTAAAACGCCAGTTACAGCTAGTTGCACATTCATTGTGTATCATGCTCAGGCTTCAATAGTTTTCCTGCTGCAGTGAGTGAGCGGCGTGGAGAACCAACATAAAATTTGCCTTAAACCCGACATTGCAGGATGGCACGGTTTCAGAGCGAAGCTCTCATATCGACTATATATTAGAGTATGATCATGAAATCATGAGATTCAATGAATCAAAACGTACAAGTTGTGTCGATCTTGACACAGCATATTGTAGCCTGCTTTAAACAAAATCCCGAGCTAAAACCATTGAAAATGGAAAGTGGGCACAAACGCTTACAAATGCCAAGGGCAGTAGGACAAGTGAAAGAAGATATCAAGCATTGAATTGAACACATTTTCTTGATCCGTTCTTCGTCATAATTATCTTTCTCGTTTAAAATCTTTTGGCAAACCAGTTTCTTGATCTGGGTTTCTTCTGTTCTATAAACAAGACACATGTTAGTATACTCCAATAGCTACCTGCAAATGTATACAAGTTCAAGGAGAAAGAGAAAAAAATTTCTACAGCTATGTGCCTGAAACAACAACAGGACGACAAAAGTTTAAATACATTCGGAAGCTGGATATGTAACAGCTGGTTGACATGTGCTTATGCCTGAGCTGCAACCTAGCTGATACCAGGCCAGTTAAAGCATTATTCTTTTGTTTATCCAAATTTGGCTAACTTGTGATCAGAGGGATTAATTCCATAATTCTTTATAAGTGTGCAAAAGTCTTGATTCTTTCTGCTGTTTTTTGAACCATCTGGGAGATATGAAACCTTTATACTTGTGTTAAAGAAATGCTCTAGGCATAGCTTAAAGGGCTATTTGTTAAATTGTACAGCTAATTTCAATCACAACATCATTTTGATTGGTGCATTGTTCCGGAGAAATTACATGTTGTCATGTCAAGTTTCCTTTTAATGTTTCATGACAATCCCTACTTTTACTGTTTTTTTGTTTAATTTAACAGCAAATATAACATCTAAGCATTTGATATGATGATAAGTGCATGCATCTGCGTGCTTAACAACCACAGGATGCAAATCCCCATTTCACAATGATGGGAAAAAAAAAAAAGAGCAAAAAAGAACTTTATTGAATCAAAGACAAGTACAGATGAACCCATTGTTTAGAGATACATCTCAGGAGCAAAAAACCCTTGAATTGAAAGCCAGAAGTTTAGAGATGAAGCCAGTAGTCCTCGAGTCATCAACAAGTATCCGACGATAGCAAGATAATATGGTAGGAGTGGGGAAGACAACCCTTGCTAAATATACAACAATAATGTTACAGTTAAGCATTTCTTTGAAACGAAAGCTTGATTTTTGTTTCTGAAGAATTTGATGTTGTTAGGGAGATGAAAACAGTACTGTTACCATGAGTGAGTTCCAAGCCTAGGGATGCCAATAAGCTGAATTCATTACAAGTGAGATTGAAAAGAAATTTTCATAGTTCTAGATGATATTTGGAATGAAAACTATCTATGAGAATCCAATGGTTCTTTAAAGTATTTCTTCTGAAGTACTAGGCTGTTCAGGAAGTAAAATTACTGCCATATAACTACATCATAATCGAAAGAAATTAATGACATCTTATCTCAGGGAGAAGAAATTTTGATGATCATCCGAATTTGAAAGTATGCAGTTGGCATTTTGTCAAGGAAAATACGGTGGAAAGATGGTGTTTGCCATTGGCTGCAAAACGTGTCAGAGGCATTGTAACCAATTGGTCAACACTTGCACCCTTTCATTATTTCTTTGTCAATCACTTTCATAAACAGCTGATCATCAAATTTTCTTCTCCCCAAAGATTGATGTTACCCATTTCTTTCGAATGGTAACCCAGAACTTTCAATCATGGACACACATCTTAGGGTCATGACAGTGGTTTTACTTCCCAACTTCGAAGGAACCATGACCATGGAAGCAAATTCAATTCTTATAGTTCTCATTACAAATATCACCTAGGACTATAAAAGATTTCTTTCTAACAATTTCTTCTACTCTCTCTTGAAGCAAATCCAATTCATACACATCATTAGCTAAAACTCTTTCATGGTAAAACTGGTCTAATCACCCTAACAACATCAAGTCCCTCAAACAAAAAAATCCAAGCTTTTCCAGTTCAAAGAAAGGTTTAAATTTCACATTAGCGTAACCAAAGCTATCACAGTTCTCTTCACCACTCTCGCCATACCAGCTTTAGGAATCACAAACAAAAACCTTTTAAGACCACCACCGTCTCAGCAATAAGCAAAAATAAGTCCTGAAACCTTGATTTGAACATAACAAGGCTTGGATCGAGTTCAATATAACAGCAAGAAACAAGTTTCCGTACCTCGGCAGTGCTTTCTTGACATTCTGTGCTCCATCTACGCTGTGGACTTTCGATGGAGTACTCATCAAGCAAATCCTCCATATCGTAATGAAAGTCCTTGAGAGCGTTGACCCAGATCTTGAGCAAAAGTTCTCCTCCCATATCTGGAGGCGGCCGGTTGGGAAGCAAACTTAAGCGGCTCTGGGGAATTAAGCAGCGCCTGCAAAGGCACACCTACACTAGAATTCTTTTGAGTAGAGAGAAAGAGAGAGGGAAGGAGGGAGGGTTCTTGGTTGAAACAGGCAGCCACTGATATATACACACACCAGAGAAGAAACAAGGCTTCTTCCCTTATGCCTCACCAACAACGAGGAATGCAAGCTTCTAGCAAAGATTATGCATTCATTCTATTTATCTTGTTAATAAAATTAATTTCTAGATCTTGTAAAATAAGTATAGCTTCACAGGTTTTGTTAAAAATGGTTCCTCAGTTGCATTGTGCATGTACCCCGTGACTTGAAACAGTCACTCATCGTATCAAGCAACATACTGTAATAATCAAATTAATTATGGTAATGATTAAATTAATTTTTTCTCGATTGCATGTTTTTATTTTTTCATATTAGAAAATTCGAATCTTATTTTTTAAGCAGGAGACCATACACCAATCAATTAATCAAATATTCAAATTTAATTCATATAATTTAATAAAAAATATATATTTAAAACAAAACATAGCAGCAAGAGGATATTTTTTATTTTTACTCTAAAAGAAACTAATGCATCATTGAGCACTACCATTTTTAAAAACTATGTCATTTCCTGGAAATGACTGAATTTGATATTTACCCCATGGTCCCCATTGCTAAGGCTAGGCCTCCAATTTTGACCAGGCAAAACTCCCAATGGAATTTCTTTACGGATTCTTGTTAATGGCCAGAGAAAAACAGAACATCTTTATGATTAGTATGATTACCAACCACACAAAACTCCAAGGTTGGCTTGCTCCTTTTTTGCTTTCTTTTCATGTTTTCTTGCATAAGATAGTTAATACTCTGCTAATAAACATTCAAATCTTGAAACAATTTGATTCTACAGACTTCAATTCTTAGCTTGAGTCAATGTTCCAGGAAAGAAAGGAATGCAAATTGGTTTAAAAACATAAAGGAAAACAGTGTGCCAATAAAACTTGCATGGTGATCAGGAAAACAAAGTTTAACAGGTAGAAGACTGCAGAGTAAAAGGATTTCTTTTTCCAGACTCAGATTGACCCAAAATTTCTCTTGTATCAGTTGCTTTTTCTCTCTGCTGTAACATATAGTATTTGCCTTGTATAAGAAGATGGAATGTGGCTTCTTTGATTTTTCCTCTATTAATTTCCTTTCTCTACGTAATCTTTTACCAGGAAACAGCCATGGAAAATTTGCGCCAGCTCAAGTCCATAAGCGCTCTTCTTCCACAAACCAGAAGAAAAGAGGAGATGGAAAAAAATTAGTCCAATGGGGGAAGTTCTGCTTTTGCTTTTGTCGGCTTTTGGCTATTTGCCTTTTAGTACATACGACTAGAGTAAGCTTGGGGTCAGGGGGGGATGTATTGATGTTAACCTCAATCAACAAAGGCCTTAAACTTAGTCAATCAGGAAATACCCCATCCAATTTCCCTGTGGGACCTCCCAAATCCCTGATAGGCAAAGTTTCCAGGATTCAGGAAGGAAGAGAAGTTGGTTTCAGTAAATGCAAAGAGAAGAACTAGCACAGAAAACCTAGTGCTTGATTTTGATCCTAACCTCTGGTCTTGTTCTGTTTCCGAGGATTCTCTCTCTTCGTTTCATTTCTATTAACTATAATCTTAAACCCTTCAATTTGTTTCTGCAAAATATTTATGATCCCTGATGGAAGCATTAGCTGCAGTCGGAGAAGCTTTTTTCACTGCCATGTTTGAGGCGCTGCTTGACAGGTTTAACGCTTCTGACTTGCTATATTTTGCCCGAAAGGAGAAACTTTATGTTGACCTCAAAAAGTTGGAGAAAAAGCTGCTGTGTATCAACGCAGTTCTCACTGATGCAGGAGAGAAGCAAGTGACAGATAGGACAGTCAAAATCTGGTTGACGGAGCTAGGAGACTTGGCTTACGACGTTGAGGATGTGTTAGACGAGTTTGTCTACGAAGCTTTGCGACACAAGTTCACAGCACAACCTCGTACCAGCGTTAGAACGGTAAGATGCTGGCACGACCTTGCTAGTTTAAGTTGTTTTAAATGGAGTGCTGGCACGTTTAGTGTCAAGATGGGGTCAAAGATAAAGCGCATCGCCGCTAGACTGCAGGAGATTGCAACACAAAAGAACAACCTCGAATTAAGAGAGAATGTTGAGGGAAGGGCCTACAAAGCAAGGGATCAAAGATTGCCCACAACGTGTTTAGTCAATGAAGTCAATGTTTACGGTAGGGAGAAAGATATGGAAGCCATTGTTGAGCGGCTGCTGGTTGAGACAGCAAGTCATGCTGAAGTGCCAGTGATTCCCATTGTTGGAATGGGAGGAATTGGCAAGACGACCCTTGCTCAGCTGGTTTACAATGATGATAAAGTCACTGGGTTTTTTGACTTAAAAGTATGGATCCATGTTTCAGAAGATTTCGACGTCATAAAGGTCATGAAAGCCATTTTACAAGTTGTTCATCCTGGATTTCCTGACACCATTGGCCTGAACTTGCACCATATCAAGCTGAAAGAGGAGCTATCTGTGAAGAAAATTTTACTTGTCTTGGATGATGTTTGGCATGATAACTACGTTGATTGGAGTAGCCTTATCCTCCCTTTGGAAGTTGGCAAGTCGGGAAGCAAAATCATCATCACGACTCGCAATCAAAACGTTGCTAAAATGACAGGTACCTTGCCTGCTTATCAGTTAAAAGAGTTGTCATATGATGATTGTTTGTCTGTTTTAGCCCGCCATGCTTTGGGAAGCGAAAACTTTGACGGGCATCCACATCTGAAAGATATTGGCGAAGAAATAGTAAAGAAATGCAAGGGATTGCCTTTGGCAGTAAAAACCTTGGCAGGCCTCCTGCGCAACAAGGTGACCTACGAAGAGTGGGAAGCTGTATCCAAGAGCAAGATGTGGGATTTAACAGAAGAGAAAGGAGGCATTTTTTCTGAATTAAGATTGAGTTACCATCACCTCCCTTCTCATTTGAAGCCATGTTTTGCTTATTGCTCTCTGTTTCCAAAGGACCACGAATTTGACAGAGATGAATTGGTTCTTTTATGGATAGCAGCGGGTTTTGTGCAACAAAAAGGGGATAAGCAACTGGAAGACATAGGCCGCGAGTACTTTTCTGATCTGCTATCAAGGTCATTTTTTCAACAGTCAAATAATAACAAATCACTGTTCGTATTGCATGACCTCATTATTGATCTTGCTCAATCTGTTGCCGGGGACTTGTGTTTTAACATGGAGCATGAAGTGCAGATTGATGATGGCCAACATTCTTTTGAAAAGGCTCGCCATGTCTCATTCATTCGTCATCAATACGATGTCTCACGGAGGTTTGAAATCTTTAGCAAAAGAAAGGATGTAAGGTCATTCCTAGCATTGCCTATATTACATCAGGGAGAATATTGCCATCTAAGTAGTAAGATATCACACCAATTGCTGCCAAAACTAAAACGCTTAAGAGTGTTATCCTTGAGTGGCTATTTCATTGGAGACCTATCGAATTTGATTGGTTATCTGAAGCATCTGCGGTACCTTAATTTGTCTAGAAGTGCACTAAGATTGCTCCCTGAGTCAGTTGGTAATCTTCACCACTTACAAATATTAATACTAAACCAGTGCAGGGAACTTACTGCTTTGCCTGTTGGAACCAGTAGATTGATTAAATTGCATCATCTTGACATCAGTGATACTCCCAAGCTACAAGAGATGCCATCAGGACTAGGGAATTTGAAGAGTCTCCGGGTACTGCCCAAATTTATCATCGGGAAAGATGGTGGGCTGACATTAAGGGACTTAAAGGATTTGTCTCTTCGAGGTCAGCTTTCCATTCTAAGGCTGCAGAACGTGGTGGATATTCAAGATGCAAGGGTTGCCAATCTAAAGCAAAAGCTTGATTTGAAGGAGTTAGCCCTGGAATGGAGCGATGATTTAAATCTCTCTAGAAACGGACCCAACCAATTGCAGGTCCTTGAGTCACTGTGCCCTCCGAAAGATCTGCAGCGGCTTTCTATTTCAAATTATGGAGCTGGAGAGTTCCCATCCTGGGTTGGGAATCCTTCTTTTGCTAAAATAGAGCATCTAGACCTCTCTGATTGTATAAATTGCACATCATTGCCATCACTCGGGCGACTACCATTGCTTAAAAAGTTGAATATAAAAGGCATGAATGCGGTGACAAGTTTGGGCCCCGAATTTTACGGGGAGGGTTTTCCTTTTGTTAAGGCTTTTCCATCTTTGGAGTTCTTGAGGTTCGATAACATGAAAGAATGGAAGAAATGGGTTTCATCTGTTGGGAATGTTGAACTTTTCCCTCTTCTTCGTGAGCTTATACTGCACAACTGTCCTAAGTTGACTGGAAACTTACCTAGATACCTTTGTTCTCTGGTGAAACTAGATGTTCAAATGTGCCCAGTGTTAACAAATTCACCTTTAAGCTTCCCATGCTTGGGTGAATTGAATGTTGCAGACTGTAGTGACGCAATTCTTAAAAGCATGGTTGATCACAGCTCCATCACCAAATTGAAATTGGAGAGAATTTCCGGCCTTGCCTGCTTAACTAAAGAGCTTACAAAGTCCTTGGTGAAACTTGAAGTTCTAGAGATTGAAAGTTGCAGTGAACTTACCTGTTTCTGGTGGAATGGATCAGAATCAGAAAACGTGCCTTGGCTAAAGAGTTTAGTGCTAAAGAATTGTCCCGAGCTTGTATCCTTTTTCGGAGAAAAGCAAGGGCTATGCTGCTTCTCATCTCTTAAAGATCTCAGGATTGAAAGCTGCCCAAAATTTGTTTGCTTTCCACCGATGGGGCTGCCCTATACACCAGAGTGCCTTACAATCCATGACTGTAAGGCTCTGGAGTCATTGCCTGATACGTTTAGGATGAAAGACTGCAGCAACCCCTATTGCCTTCTTGAAGAGTTGGAGATTGTAGGATGCCCTTCTCTGAAAACCGTCCCAAATAGCAGGTTGCCCTGGACACTCAAGAAGTTGAGTATAGTAAACTGCAACAATCTACAGTTTCTTCCTGATGACAATTGGAATAGCGCATCTCGTCTTGAATATTTGTGTATAGAAGATTGTCTTGCTTTGGAATCCTTCCTGGAAAGTGGGTTGTCAATCCCTAATCTTAAAATTCTCCGCATATCCAACTGTTCGAATCTCAGGTCCCTGCCAAAGCAGATGCAGAACGTCACATCCCTTCGGGAACTGAGTTTATCTGACTGCATGGCCCTCGAATCCATTCCACTTGGTGGTTTGCCACCCAACATAACTTCACTCGAGCTCCGTAACTGTAAAAACCTGAAGAAGCCGATGTCAGTGTGGCGCCTGGACAAACTCAACCGTCTTACGGAAATCAAAATTGCTGGTACATGCCCTGCTGCAGACATGGTTTCCTTTCCAGATGAAGAGGGCGTAATGCTTCCTTCAACCCTGACCGATCTTCGCATGGAAAGCCTCCAGAATTTGGAATCTCTGTCGAGGGGACTCGAAAGCCTCACAGCACTCGAGCAGTTACACATTAAAGACTGCCGTAAGCTTCGATACCTACCAAAGAAAGGCCTGCCAGCTTCGCTTGGACGACTGTGCATCTCTGGCTGTCTTGTTTTACAAGACAAGTGCAAAAAAGACACAGGAGAATACTGGCCCATGATATCCAACATCCCTTGCCTTGAAATAGACTGAAAAAGCTATGCCGAATCAGGTCTGAATGTACATAGGCTTCTTTCTACTTTTTGGTTTTATTGCACTTCTATTGGAATTTGTATAAAATCCTTGCTGATGGCTTGATTAATCTGATGCAAAATCAAGAGGATATATGTACTGCAACTTAGCTATACTAGTGTTCTACAAAAGATGATTCCAAGCAGCAACTTAGTTTCCTTGTATTGGGATCCATGGTCTGTGAAAGCCTAAAATTTACAAGAATTTGGCCCGAGCTGGTGAAATCACAGGATTTTGGCCTTTATGTCTAATAAATTTCCATAAAAAAAAGTGTAATATTTCTGGTGCAGATGCTCATCTGTCAAAAACTCAATGGCCTGCTTATTACTATACACAACTAAACATGGATTTTGCTCTCAATATGCTGCTATTTTCTGTTCAATGTTAAATTCAATCCTTAACTTTTATCTTACTAGATATCCCTATATTGTTCTCAGGTTTTTCCCTCAAAAGAAAAAAAGAAAAGAAAGAAACTCGATGTATGCCTTCAAGCTTGTGTACACTTTATTTGTGGGCACATTGAGAACTGAATTTCCTCTACTGCAGAATTGAGAGAGGCGGTTTGCTGAACAGGTTACAGTCAAAGATGGTTGAACTGCAATACAGTAACCAAGTTGGAGATGATCATGCTTGAAATTGCCAATGAGGCAGTTGGGAAGTTACACCGAACAATGAAGATCACATAACAAACTGGTTTTGGACGATATTGCAATAGCTTGTGGGAAGATACAGAAATTGATACACCTGCAATAATCTTCTTCCTAGCATGCTCCTTGAGCACATATTTTTATCTTTTCCTTTCTTCTCAAGGGATATAATGGTGTAACAGTGTGCCCGTCTGAGTTAAATGCACCACTGGTCACAGAATTGGTGATATAATTTACTTCTTATCTTCTTTCTTCCAAATTGTACAGCAGTAAAACATATTAATAAATCATAATACTAAGTCAAAAGGCACAAGAGTTCTGCATCGGCAAGGCAAGTTATACACCTTGTAGTATCAGATAGAAATTTTCTTTTCAAATAAATTTTGCTTCAAGTGGTTAAGTGCGGACACCTGAACTTTCCCACTTTTTTGTTTAAAAAAAAAACTGCAAACAGGCTTAGTAATACTGAAAAAGAATTATGAAGCCAACGGCGGATGGGCATACCTGAGTGGCAATGACAAAGAGGATTGTACAACTTCTATTGCAAGAGAAAATACAACTTGCTGTCTTAACTGTGAAACTTTCTCCATTACATATTAACAGCAGGTAGCTGCAATTAAGAGTCCTGGAAATGTAGGGCATGCTAAGAATCTGAATTATGAGGTAACATTAATGTTTTTCTCCTGAGTATCATTACATTGGAAGAATTACACTGCTTAGCATATGATCCTCTGAGTACAGCAGTCAGCCATTTCTTTAGGAGCAAAGATGCTCAAACCTGCAATCTGTCACCAAACAGAGAGATCATGCTCTCGATACTTTCTATAGCTTGTGAGGGATAACAACACTAATTATTATCCACTTGATGGTAAACTGAGCAATGACTATAACATAACAAGCAGGTTAAGGTGTGATAAAGCTAGAGGCATAATGTGATTTGGAATGGGGGAAAGGGAGGAGAAGGTGAGATAATTTATTTTTTTTTTGAAAGTTGAAGATATAATTTCATTAACAAGAGGCTTTACAAAAGCTGCCCATTAAGGCAGGAACTCTGCTTAAGCCATAAGCAGAGAAGAGCAAATGTACACAAGCTCAGGTTGCAATGAGATCAACAGAGACTAACCAGCTGAAACAAACAATTCCAGACCAAAAGATCAACGTCCCACTCTCATCACATAACAACCCAAAAGAACAAAAGAATCACTTCTGACATAAGCAAAAAAACAGCCCCAATGAACCAGACTCTGCAGACACCCTCATGATAAAATACACAGGGACATGAAAAGCACCACCTACCTAAAAGCAAAAACCAAGCACAGCCAAAACACCACATCTGATGAAACCACCCACTGCAGCATCATGGAAAAGTATCCGAACAAACTTGCCAAACTTGCTAACTCCTTCCCATCCACTCTATTCCAGCACATTGATAAAATCCTGCATACGTTCAATCCCCGCTTTGGCCAGTCTTATCTGCCAACTGATTATTCTCTCTAAACATGTGCTTAACTTGCCAGCTTATCACTTCTCTCTTCAACCTGTCAATGTGAAGGATCCACTTCCGTAACCTTCAGTCGGCTGATTCACCCATTTGACTGCATTGCTTGAGTCGCTCTCAATAATCAACTACTTCATTTGTCCCCATTTGGAAGCTATAAAGAGAATAAGCGCCGCCCTTATAGCTATAATTTCAGCTAAGTTAGCATCCCCCACCCCTATGGATTTGGAAAACATGATTTTAACGTGTCCATGTTCATCTCTCATCACACCCCCTATTCCGGACTCTCCAGGGCTGCCTTTCGCCGCTCTTCAACATTAAATTTCATTTCCCCCGGAGCTGGTTTAGCCCATCCATCCACATGTCTACCTTGTTTTGGTTGTGTTATTGCTGCCCCAAGTGATGGGCTCCGATACGTATCAATTGTTGAACTATAATTATGAGGCCATTTGACTTTGGCCCACACCGCAACTCTCAATTTGCTACTTCGCAAACCTGGTTACTGTCCCAGCTAGCTCCTTTAAAAACTACTTCATTCCTTTGGAGCCACACTGACCAAGAGATTGCATAAAACGCCATTGCCCACACTTGCCCTTCCCCTTTCCTAAGATCAGTGTTATTCCAGATTTCAAAGAACTGTCTCAACCTGGTAGGAACCACCCAACCAACTCCCCATTCTGCACTCAATCTCATCCACACTTGCCACACCAAGGTGAGCTAATTAACAGATACATCTAACTAATTTCAAAATTAAAAGCTAAGAAAATTAGTGTGAGAATCTTCTCATGAGCATGTTTATTAAGTAAACCTTGCATCTTTCTCTTGTCTTCTAAAGGGCAACAAAGTCATGCAGCATGCCTCCTGTCAGTTACATGCACCAATAGTTAGGGAGGTAATATAAATTGTTTTTAGATCTTCTTTACACAAAATCTACAGCTGAAATATTATCAGTAAATATGTGCTAAGTTGAGGACCAGAGGAGTTGTTCAAGCAGCAAGGGGTTTTACCTGGTTGAACAGTAGGAGGTATTGGCATTTCTGTTTTTTCCGTCCATCTGAGAATCCAATCTGCTTAAGTTTGTTCAGCAGATGTCAACACAATCTATCCTCACAAGAGGAAGGTGAGAAATAATTGGCCAAAATGAACCTTTCTCATCTAAGCATTGATTTTCTAAAAGAGGGCAATTTCTGATGTGAAGTACACCAAGCATGATAGGCAGGCCATCCTTTGGCAAGAACTGGAGCTTAGGGCAATCCCAAACATCTAATCCTTCAAGAAAAACGAGGTCCTGGAGCCCCTTGGATAGAAATCTCAGATTAGGTAGACTCTGGACTCGAAGGTGGACAAGAGTTCGTGGAATTGTAGAGTCTTCAGGGAAGGAAGTCATATCTAAATCAAAATCACCAACATTTAAGTCTTTAAGAGATGTAAGCTTGTTTAGGCACCACTCTGCAAAGGGTTGCTTGAGTTGCTTGCAACCCCAAAGAGAAAGTGATAACACGTTTGGTGGAAAACCACCCTCTGGAAAATATTTTACACTTGGACAACCAAATATTGTGAGATATTGCAGAGATTTGAGGTCATGCATCTTATTGGGTAAGGACTTGAGATTCACACAATTGGAGATTAAGACTGTTCTGAGGGTACGGATTGGCAATCCACTTTCTGGAAAAGACTCCAAGGAAGGGCATTGATTTACATGCAACTCAGTTAGATGTTCAAAGCTGTACATACACTGAGGAAAGGCTTTCAGTTTCTTGCAGTTTCCAATACGAATGACTTCAAGTGACCTACTGTTCTGCAACAATCTCTCTGGAATGCACTCCAACTGTTTGCAATCCCAAATCTCAAGTTGCTTAAGGGCAGCTGGTAACTCACCAGGTGGAAACAAAGTGAGGGATGGACATCCAAGAATCTCCAAGTTTTCAAGATGACATGTAGTGATTCTGCTGTTATCACAATGCACCAGTCCCTTAGGTAAAGACTCCAAAGATTCACATCCCAAGATTGCCAGATTTTTAACCATAGATGGCAAATCCATATTTGGGAAAGACCTTAGTTTGGGGCACCATTTAACACTCAAATCTTTTAATGATCTAAGCTTTTCTAGCCCATTTGGAAGCTTCTCCAGTTTGGTGCAATCTTCTATTTCCAGATACTCTAGGCTGGAGGGTAGCTCATCTTCATCATCTATCAACCACAACAGTTGAGGACACTTCATGATTGCTAGACGCTTCAAACAAGAAAGGTTTTCTAATCTGGCACCCTCTTGCAACAGGGATGTCAGTTGACCGCAATCTTCAACTTCAAGAACTTCAAGTGATACCAAGCATGTGAAGTCTTTGGGTAAGTAAGAAAGATTTGAAATGTTCTCAATTTTCAACCTATTGAGAGCAGTGAGGTTTATGAACCTTGTAAGAAACTGCTCATTACATTGTTCTAAATTCAATTCACAAAGAGATGGGAGGCTCAGAAAAGAGGCTGCAAGCTGTGGACATTCACAAATGGAAAGCTTTACAAGGGAAGTAAGCGAGTTGGGTAAAGCCTCTACCAACTTCGGACAAGTCCACATCACAAGCTCCTGAAGATGAGGGAAATTTTTTTTTGCAGCTTCAAACACCTGGGGCTGAGACCAGTTCTCCCACTTCAACATTTTTCCAAATGTTAGAGTCTCTAAGGATGGAAAAAGCTCATCAGAATAAGACATAGCCCCATAAAATTCAGAACCCACAAAACTTAGTCTAGTCATTCCCTCAATGTGCAAGTACTTGAGGGAAGGTAACCTCCCAAGTGACGGTAATGATGTGATTTTTGAACAATCACAGAGATTTAAGCACACCATGTTAACAAATGAAGGGATCCTAATCCAAGATGGGAACTTCGAACCTGCATAAGACAATATGCTGAGTTTCTTCAGATTTTGATGGGGTTCTAGCATGTCGAGAACATCAATTTCATCTACTTTGCTCTGAAAACCATTAAGAGCATCACTCCATTTCATGACTAACTCATCAAGTCCACGTTTCTCCTTTAGATTGGCAACCCTTACATCTCGAATCACTGCCACATTTTGCAACTCAAATAGAGAAAGCTGCCCTTGAAGATGAGACAAGCCTTTCAACTCTCTTATACTAGGCCCACTGCCTTTTGCCACAATAAACTTTGACAGCTTCTTGAGATTGATCAAATTACCTATATGCAGTGGCATTTCCCTCAGATTATCAGTATCAGCAATATCAAGATAATGGAGGCTGATGAGATTCTCTATTCCCTGAGGCAATTTAGTAAGTTTCCTACAGCCACTCAAGTTTAACGTCTGTAAATTGCAGAGAGCACACAGTGACTCAGGTAAGCACCTAACTCTAGTGCGAGACAGATTCAGGTATCGTAAGTGATTGAGATCACCAATAGAGTCTGGCAGCTCACTTATGCAATAACCACTGAAAGATAGCACTCTCAAGCATCTAAGTTTTGGCAGCAGGTCTTGGAACAGCGTCTTAGTTAAATAGCATTCTCCTTCCAGATCTGACACAAAGACAGGTAATGCTAGGAAAGTTCTTAAGCATTTCGTTTTGTAGAAGGACTCAAATTTTTTGCGAACATCATACTTCTGACGAATGAATGAGGAGTGGCGAGCCCTCTTGGAAACATAGCATTGCCCATTGCTACTTATCTTGTCCTCCAACCTGAAACAAACTTCACCAGCAACATATTGAGCTAAATCATTAATGAGGTCATGCATCATATAACATGACTTGCTAACACTTGATTGTTGAAAAAAAGACCTTGATAATAATTCATGAAAATACTCAAAACCTAAGCCTTCCACCTGCTTCATTCCTTTAGGTTGATGGATAAAACCTTCTGCAATCCATAATTGAACTAATTCATCCTTCTCAAATTCATAGTCCTTAGGGAATAGTGAACAATAAGCAAAACATGGTTTCAAATGAAAAGGAAGATAATGGTAGCTCAACCTCAGGGCTGGTAGAATGGCACTATTATCTTCTGGTAAATCCCATATCCTGCTATTCAGTATATCTTCCCATTCATGATAACCTATCTTGCAACGCAAAAGGCCTGCAAGTGTTTTAACAGCCAATGGCAAGCCCTTACACCTTTTCACAATTGCCTCACCAATTTCTTTCAAATTTGGATAATTATCAAAATTTCTACTCCCCAAAGCATGTTGTGTAAACAAAGACAAACAATGATCACGCGACATTTCTTTCAAATGATAAGCAGAAACAGTTCCCATCATGGATGCAACTCGTTGACTACGGGTTGTAATGATGATTTTACTTTCTGCAGAACCTACTTCTAAAGGACTGCGAAGAACCGTCCAATCATTATAGTTCTCATTCCAAACATCATCTAGAACTATCAGAAATCTCTTCTCAGACAATGTCTCCTTTACTTTTAGTTGCAGCTCGTTCAAGTCAATCACATTACAAGCCCTTGAAGTCAAGGATTCTAACAGAGTTTTCATCACCCTAACAACATCAAATTCCTCAGAAACACAAATCCAAGCTCTCAATTTAAAGAAAGTCTCAACCCTGGCATCATTATAAACAAGCTGGGCAAGAGTAGTCTTCCCCAACCCTCCCATTCCAACTATGGGAATCACAGAAATCCCACCATCACTTGATTCTTCCTCCTTCAGAATAAGTTTATTAATAATAAGTTCCCTGTCACTTTCCCTACCAAAAACAAGGGATTCATTCACCAAAGAAGTACTGGGCATCCTTCGCAGCACTCTATCACGGCCACCCCCAACCCTTTCTGTCAAACCAAGATCATCTTTTTGTTTAACAACATCTTCCAATCTTCCCGTAATTTCCTTTATTTTAGATGCCATTTTATAATTAAAAGTAAAATGGTTCAAAAAGGAAGTAAACAATTTTCGTATCTTGCCGGTGATTCTTTGACTCTGCTCCTTGGACTTTTGTCGAAGAGCTTCAGTAGAAAAGTCATCAAGTACATCCTCAATGTCGTAAGCCAAGTCCTTGAGCTCATCAAGCCAGATTTTAACAACCCGATCAGTGAATTGCCTCTCCTCTGCGTCTTCGAGCACTGCCTGAATCTTGAAGAGGACGGTCTCCCATTTCTTGAGATGGGCATGGACCTGTTCTTTGCGAGCAAACTCCAGCAGCAAAGGGGCCGCCAACTCCTCGGACAATACGTCAAGGAGAGTAGAGAGCAGGTTCTCGCCAACCACAGCAATCCCACACTCCATCGCAGAGAAACAGAGTCTTTTTTGTAAACAAGAGGGGATGATAGATTAGATACGACCTACCAATTAGCAACAATTTCAGGAAGAGTAAAAGAAAAGAAAGACGCATGTTTCCTGCTTTAGCTTAAAGCAAAACCAAGAATCTTTTTTTATTATCAGGACAGAAACCTCTTACCCTTTTGATACCTTCTCCAGTGGATTCCAAGATAAACATATAAATAAACACAGACAAAGCATGCCGGTACGACCCGCAGGCCGGTTGTTTTGAAAGGGTAAACGGAAAAAATTGGCTTTCGGTAAACCCCAGGTATTCGTCAGTTAGTGATTGGACGATGAAAAGCCAGGACAAAAAGTTCACGATAAAATACTAGAGCAGGTCTCTGGTTTTAATCCAGAAACTCCACGTTTTACGTGTAGGTTAGATATGTACTTGCCTGTTTCAATATTGTTCGGCCGCCGAAAGTGGAAGAAAAAAGCAACGTCGGTGATCTACCTCGTGTAATCAGCGTCTGTGGAGACGGGAAAAAAAAATGTCAACGATTACTTCCTTTCCTTCCAATTAATATATTAGACCCAAAAGTCAAAAGCTATGATTAGACCTTCAGGCCGGCACCTTGCCTCGATCATCGGTGGAGTAGAAGAACTGATGCTCCGTTGCCTCGCTCCATTGTTGGAACCAAAGATTAATTTACAGCATGTATATGCCAGAGAATGATTCCATTGCTTGATTCAGGCTGAGTTTGGTTTCTTTTTACAATAAGTATGGCTCCAAAACTGTGGGATATATCAGAATTCTTTTACTTTTACACTTTCAAACCTCATCACGAACCATAGCGTTTTTAAACTCAATTAGCGTTGCACTGTCAAAAGGACCACGTCGGCTTAGACAACCCTTTTTGAGGAAGGCTACTTGTCGATTGGCTTTCGGTGCAGGCATACAGGAGACTTCAAAAGAAGAGAACGTCCACGTATTCATTTCTCTTCGCGTCTTTTCAGTGTCTCAGACAAATTTGAAACAAAGGGTAGACACTGCTCTTAAGGCAACCATGGACGCTGCTTGGCAAGAAGATGTCATGGTTTCAGAAGATCGGTTATGTATTGGATTAAGATTGAACATGTTTATACCATCTCCAACCTATGAGGAGTATATGTGTCCCTAAGAATCCCTCGTCAGCTTGTGGACTGTGACAGTTGGCCTAACCCTCCGCCAACTCTTACCAAAGCCCCATGCCTCAAGTCCCAATCACCAGTTTTCGAGATTTTTCATAATTTAATGGTACATTTTGCTTTCCTCCGAGAGAAGCAAAATAAACACATCAGAGAGAAGTTACGAGGAAATTGCGTAAAGTTTAAACTATCTGCGAGGAGGGGAGGAGGGACAAGGAAGTACCCTTTGCATGGCCAACGAGACAGTGCGCCATATCGCTTTGTCTGGTTAGAAAATGAGCGCCATATAGCTTTGTCTGGTTAGAAAATGAGAAAACTTTCAAGAACAACATCAATTCAAATACAACAATCGAAAATATCATTTATGACCTTTTAACTTTCATTACAATATCAGATTCCAACATCTGCCGTTGATGGTATTTCTTCGTTGCTTTTCTTTCTTCTGATGACTTCGGTTAGAAGAAATCTAAAAGGAAAAAGATAAAAGAGTTGTTCCAGGGAGTAAAGGTAGGAGTAAGGTGGGTGATGATCCTTTTCTACTTTATATATATATATAGCCTCGAAAAGAAATTGGAATGAAAACTTCTTTTCTTGGCATATCTGGGATTCCAATGTGGCCCAAATGATGAAGGAAATCAATCAGACATTTCTTCTGAAAAACTTAAAATACATTAAAATGATATAAAAGTTTAAAGAATAACTAAGAATTTGTATGTTGAAACCGGATGCTGTATCTTAGAAACAAATATATAAACATCTATACATGTACCTTATCCGAACCTAAAACCAGCATAAAAACTTTATCTCAAATCTGAATATAAAACATTTATATTTTACATAATGGGATCCAATATCAGAAAATATCTACTTAAAAGATATCCATTACGGTCCTTCGGTCAAGTCTACAAAGTTGTCACACTCTTCAAAGCACATCATCATCTTGGATTGATTTTTTTTTTTTCCTTTTTTCTTTTTATCTCGTGAATCATGGTAACTACTAAAATGCTGCTGAACAAGGTTTGGAATTGAATGAAACATTGCCCTGCTCTATATTACCGGTATATTTATAGTACAAAAAATTTGAGTACGGGTTGTAATAGGATATGTTTACGAAATTTGAATGCAATGAAGGACAATCGGATATAAGCTCCGATGATCTAAACTTGAACCACAAGTAAGGGGTAAGGTGTCACGTCTCGAAATTGAGACATGACATGGTCATATTATCTCGAGACTAAGTCTCACAGTAATATGAAATCTTGCTATAATTTGCTATACTAGAAGTCCCCAAATGAAATCATACTAACAATATTTCATACTTACATTTTCGTCTATGTAATTATTATAGTCCCGATAAAATCTCCAATACAATAAATTAAACAACTAAAACTTAGATATCAATTACACATAATAAGAGTTTCAATAAAATTAACAATACCTTAACGTTAAGGTAGACTTCTCAAATTATTTTCTTAGCTCCCATAACTCTAAAGCTCTCAATCTCTTGTCATTTGCAAAACTATAATTGAAAAAATAAAACCCTACTGAATCAAGCATCGTTTTCTATATATCGTATAGTTCATTCAAAAACATTTCACTAAATCATACTTTTAAATAGTTAAACAAATCATTATATTAAAAGTGAGAGATTTCATAAGTTCATAAATCATTAAATATCATTCTTAAAATATCTTTCAAGCAAATCATAGTTTCAATCTTTGAAACTCATAAAACTTCATCATCTTAGCTACAATCACTATTATATCCAGTGACAAAAACCGGATCAACTAATCATTCTCATAATCGTTATTAATTATCATATACCATTAGCAAATGCATGTGCTAACTATCATATCCCGTTAGTAAGACCATAGAACTAGTTTTAATATCGATTATCCCACTTCTTAGAGATTATTTCGTAGCTCTTAAAATATTTTTTAATGATGATCAAAGATTCCGTTTTGTTTAGAAATTGACATTCGTCATAAAAATCAACCGAAACACTCATAAAATAATGTTCGTCATATGTATAACTCAAATCATTTGTAAATCCACTTTCCATCACATGATAAAACCAAATCATTCATAAATCATTGTTTATTATATTATTAAGCTCAATATAAAAAATAATCATATGCTTGACCCTATGTTTATATACTGAAAATAATGAAATAAAACGTTTGATTCTTTTAAGAAATATTCATATACGATAGTTTCGAAACAAATAAAGTGTGTGAAGATATACTAACTTCTTTTTGTCCTAACAAACTCGCTTTCTACTAAAATAATCAAAAGTCTAATAACAATCATTTAAACATATGAGAAATAATCTAATTCTATAAAATCTATTTATCACCTAAAACTATACAAAATAACCCAAACTCTCCCAAATTATAAATTTGAATAGCTTGCACATCATTCATTAAAATGCTCATATCTTAAGCTATGAAACTCGAAATCAAGATTTGTTTAATGCATTGGAAACTAGACTTAATAAGCTTTCTATCCATATAAACTGCAACACTTAGTTCACTATAGGAAAAGTGCAAAAAATTTTCAAAATCGCCCCTGATGTTACTGCTAAGCAATTTGCACTGTCTTTACAAAAACAAATCATATCTTTAAATAGGAAATTCAAAATCCACTTCCTTTTAGTTCATTAGAAAATAGACTCATGTAACTTTCCAACCATATATAAGTCAACTGTTGAAACTCCATAAATCATTTCATAATCAAACTCAAAGTGACAGGACAGTACATGATACTTGATTCTACAGGTAGATTTTTCTTTTCAATTTCAATCCAAATTCTTCAAAATCAATCAAACATTTTTCTTGGATCTAAAAAAGAGTTTTACTCACCTCATAATGATGAATCCAGCAATGATCTTTAATTTTTATTCTCCAAACTTGCTGTTGAAATCCCCTGATCGTACCACAGAAAGAGATTTTTGTGAAATTCACTTTAATGCATTTATTTTCTCAACCAAATGAAAAAAGGCTGCTAAACTTAAATGACCTATTTATATTAACCCTAATTTATATTCTAATAAATCCTAGAATAAGAATATGGTTTGAGCTCAATTATTTTCAATTAACTTGAAAGACCTCTTTGTCACATTTTGATACAATGTAGATACATTAGTCCAAATGTCATTTGGGCCGAGTTATTACATAAGGTTGTTTTCAAGTTTTGACTATCTGAATCTGTCAAATGCTTCCCTCTTGGATTGCGGTTGATAATTTGAATTGGTTGAGATATCATTGGGAATGGCAGCTTTAAGTCTTTTCTGTCTGAACTTCATGTCTGTCTGAATGTGTTGGATCAGCACTGATGCTATTAGAGGTTGAGGCAATAAATGCTTGGTGTTGGTGTCCTATGCAATTGAGATACACTGGGAGATGACTCTTCTGATCTTTTCAAGTATAGCAGTCGCCATTTCTTTAGCAAGGACCTAAGATGAACAACCTGCAATGTATAATCAAGATAGAAATCATGCTTTCAACTGTCAACAAAGGAAGCAGTACTAAATATTGTTCATTTGAAGGTAAACTGATAAAGTGACTGACATAACAAACAAGTTAGGTGCAGTAATATGCAAGGCAAAATCTAGAATAGAAGGGAGGTGGTTTAATAAATTCTAGTATTGTCTTATTAGTATCAAAGTATGGACCTAAAATATAACTACTGTTTGAATCTTCCCATGAATAGCCTCATCAAAATCTTTGTTTCTCCCTCTAAAGAGCAAGAAGGTTATAGTTGGCTGCTTAAGGAATTGGTGGTGTAATTTCTTTCACCCAAATTGTGAGGCAACATATCCATAATATTTCGTGCCGAGTTGAAGGCCATAAGATTCTGCAACACAAAAGGAGTTACCTGCTTAGTGTTATTGTCCAATGGAAACTTTAATCTGCCAAAGTTCGTTCAGTGGATTTCAACATAATCTATCTTCACGCAAGGAATGTGAGAAACGATTGGCCAACATACACCTCTCTCTTTGAAATCGTGCTTTCCTAGAAGGGGACAATTTCTGATGTCAAGTACCCCGAGCATAACAGGCAGGCCATCTTTTGGCAAAGATTGAAGCTGAGGGCAATCCCAAACATCCAGTGCTTCAAGAGAAGTGAGATTTTGGAGCCCCTTGGATAGGAATTTCAGATGTTCCAGATGATGAATTCGTAGGTGGACAAGAGTCAAAGGAAGTGTAGAATCTTCTGGAAAAGATGTCACGTTTAAATTACAATCACCAACATTTAAGTCTTTAAGCGATGTAAGTTTGTACAGGCCCCACTTTGGAAAGGACAATGTGATTTTTCTGCAATTCCCAATAGTAAGTGACAGCAGGTTTGGTGGAAAACCACCATCTGGAAAGGATGTTAAGCCTGGACAACCAAATATTGTCAGATACTGGAGAGATGTGAGGTTATGTAAATAGTTGGGTAGGGACTGGAGTCTCTCACAATTGTATATATAAAACCTTCTAAAATTAGGAATAGGCAAGCCACTTTCTGGAAAACACACTAAACAAGGGCATCCAATTACATGCAACCCAGTGAGATATTTGAACCTGTACAGGCATTCAGGGAAGGCTTGTAGATTGTAGTTTCCGATGACAATGAACTCAAGTAAACTGCTATTCTGTAGCAATCTCTCTGAAAGCGACTCCAACTCCATGCAATCCCAAATCTCAAGTTTCTTAAGGGCACCTGATAACTCACCTTCTGGAAAAGATCTGAGAGATGGACATTCGACAATCTCCAAGCATTCAAGATGACCTTTATGGATGCTGCACTTATCATCATGCATCAGCCCCTTGGGTAGGGACCCCAGATTTGTACATCCACATATAGCAAGGCTTTTAATTTTAGAAGGCAAACCAGTCCTTGGAAAAGACAACAATTTTGGGCACCACTTGATACTCAAATCTTTTAATGATCTGAGCTTATGTAGGTCATTTGGCAGCTTCTCTAGGTTAGCACAATCATATATCTCCATATATTCTAAGTTGCACGGCAGCTCCTGCTCTCCATCTGTCAACTGTACCAGCTGAGGACAGCTCCCAATTACTAAACGCTTCAAACAAGAAAGTTTTTCTAAATTGGCCCCCTTTTGCCACAAAGATACAAGTTCAACACAGTCTTCAATTTCAAGAATTTCAAGCAATACCAAGCAGTCGATGAAATTTTTGTGCAAACAAGAAAGATTTGAAATTCTCTCAATCTTCAAAGTAGTGAGGGAGGTAAGGTCAACAACTCTTGTCAGAAACAAATAATCACATTGCTCTAAATGCAATTCACAAAGAGATGGGAGGCTTACAAGTGAACCTTCAAGCCGTGGACATTCAAAAATATGAAGCTTTACAAGTGATGTAAGATGGCTGGGTATATCTCTGACCAACCTGGGACATTTCCAAACGCTGAGCTCATGGAGACAAGGGAACTTTCCTTCTGCTACTTCAAACTGTGTAGGTGAAGACCATTCCTCCCACTCCAACATATTCCCAAACCTTAGAATCTTTAAGGATGGGAAAAGTTTATCAGAAAAAGAATTAGCCCCAAAAAATTCAGGACCTACATGCTTCACTCCACTCAAGCCCTCTATGTGCAATTCCTTTAGAAAGGGTAAGCTCCCAAGTGAAGGCAATGAACTGATATTTTGACAATCACAGAGACTCAGGTAGACCATGTTATCAAATGAGGGGTCTACTATCCACGATGGAAATTCTGCTCCACTATAACCTGAAATTTTGAGTTTTTTCAAATTTCGATTAGGTTCTAGCATCTCAAGAATACTCATTTGATCTTCTCTAATACTTGAATCATTAGAATCATTGCTCCACTTCATAACTAACTCATCAAGGCCATGCTTCTCCTTTAAATTGGCAAGTCTTGCATCTTGAATATCTGTCACATGTTGCAACTCAAAGATAAAAAGCAGCCCTCGAAGTTTAGACAAGCTTCCGAGCTCTCCTATCCTAGGTCCATTGCCTTTCCCCACGATAAATTTTGGCAATTTCTTGAGATTGACCAAATTACCAATTTTCAAAGGCATAACCTTCAAATCATCTGTATCAACAATATCAAGATAATGAAGGTTGACCAGATTCTCTATTCCACGAGGCAATTCAATAAGTTTTTTACATCCACTCAAGTTTAATGTTTGTAAATTATAGAGTACACTTACTGATTGAGGTAAGCATTTAATTTTCGTGTGAGAAAAATTAAGATACCGTAAGTGTTTCAAATAGCCGATAGAATCTGGTAGCTCACTTATGCAGTAACCGCTCAAAGATAGTACTCTTAAGCGTTTAAGTTTTGGCAGCAACTCCTGTAAAACCGTAGTACTTAAGTAGCTATCTGCACCCAAATCTGACACTGAGAGAGGTAATGCTAGGAAAGTTCGTAAGCGTCTCATTGTATAGAATAAGTCAAATCTTTTACAGACATCATACTTATGACGAATGTAGGAAGAGTGGCAAACTCTTTCAAAAAAATTATGCTGCCCAAACCCCATCTTGTCCTCCAACTGGACACAAACTTCAGCCGCAACAGATTGAGCCAAATCATTAATGAGATCATGCATCACATAAAATGAGTCATTACTACTTGATTGTTGAAAAAATGACCTTGATAATAAATCCCAAAAATACTCGGCAGCTAAATCTTCAATTTGCTTCATTCCTTTGGTTTGACTGATAAAACCTTCTCCAATCCATAACTGGACTAACTCATCTTTGTCAAATTCATAGTCCTTGGGAAATATTGCACAAAACGCAAAACATTGCTTCAAATGGGACGGGAGATGTTGGTAGCTCAACCAAAGGGCTGGAAGAATGCCACTCTTCTCTTCAGGCAAATCCCACAGCTTGCTATTCAATATACTTTCCCATTCATGATAATCTGCTTTTCTGCACAATAAACCTCCCAGAGTTTTTGCAGCCAATGGCAAGCCCTTACACCTTTTCACTATTTCCTCGCCAACTACTTTCAGATTTGGATGATCATCAAAGTTTTTTCTACCCAAAGCATGTTGTGTGAGCAAAGACAAACAACTAGCAAATGACATTTCATTCAAATGATAAGCAGGAACGGTTCCCACCATTGAAGCAACAGTTTGACTACGGGTCGTAACAATGACTTTACTCCCGGAATAACCTCCTTGGAAAGGACTGAACAGGATCATCAAGTCCTCATACTTCTCATTCCAAATATCATCTAGAACTATCAAGAATCTCTTCCGCATCAACAATTGGCTTAATTTCACTTGCAGCAAATTCAAATCATTCAAATCGCAAAACTCAAAACTCACCGATTGTAAGATTGTTTTTGTCACCCTAACAACGTCAAATTCCTCAGAAACACAAACCCAAGCTTTCAAATCAAAGAAGCCCTCAACAGACACATCGTTATAAACGAGCTGAGCAAGTGTGGTCTTTCCTATCCCTCCCATGCCAACTATAGAAATCACACCAGCACCTGGCTCTTCATTCTTCAGCAACAGCTCAAGAATTGTATTTTTATCCTTTTCCCTGCCATAAACAGAAGATTCATTAACCAAACTAGTACTTGGCAATCTTCTCACCACTCTATCACTTGTAGACCCCCCAGCCCCTCTCTCCCTCAATTCAAGGCACTCTTTCTGACTAATGATTTCTTGAAATCTTGCAGTTATCTCCTTGATCTTGGACCCCATTTTCACATTAAATCTAACAGCTGATGGACTAAATTTAGTATTAAGGGAGGAAACAAGTTTGCGTACCATGCTGGGATTTGGACTGCCAGCATCCAATTTTTTTGACAAAGCTTCGGTAGCAAACTCGTCGAGCAAATCATCCACATCGTAAGCCAAGTCTCGAAGCTCAGCTAGCCAGAGTTTAACCGACCGATCCCGATATTGCTTTTCTTCTGCATCTTCCAGCACCGCCTTTATGTTCAGCAGGACTTTCTCCCACTTTTTGAGGTGCTTATGCACCTCCTCTCTGCGTGCAAAGTAGAGCAGATCAGAGGAGGCTAACCGGTCAAATAAAACATCAATAAGAGCAGATAGGAAGCCCTCACAAACACCAGCCATCCAGTATTGTCCTATTTGAAACAATTGAATTGAAGAAAGTCAGTCTATGCTTCTTCTTCTTTCGTGGGTTTTTTTGTCTCCTTTTTTCTGAGAAATTTCTTGCATAAACAACACAGAAGTTTCTGTAACATTCTGGATTCTCTCTTTAAGTTCTATTAGCGTTAATTATTATCATTAGAATATATGCACAACCGACTTTGGTAGTGGATGGAAAGAGAATAATAATAATAATAAAATTATATATTATATATTTTTATTATATTTAATTAATTTTTTTAATACAGTCAATTGAGCTAATGTTCTTTTATTTTATCTATTTTAACATCTCATTTCGTAATAAAATTACTACAAATACTATTTTTGATTGATGACTATGACCAAGACTTCTTGTACACATGAAACTCAATAAGATTTCATAACTAAACACAATAAATATTGTTTGACATGATATACACATTTCACGCTATCAATCTTTATCATGTCAAATCAATTTATCATATTAAATTTCACGTAATCAATGTTGTTATATGACTTTGAACTGATTAAATTGGTGAATGAATATATATTGTCATTCAATACATATTTAATTATATAATTTTATGTAATAGAAATTTTTCTTCATATTAGTACAATAATAAGGAGTTGTTAAATATTAATTGGATGACGCTCATGAAACATAAAAGCCTTATAAAAGAATTATAAAATTGTTATAATTATGATATCACTATGTATCGAAACCATGTTCCTAAAATTGTTCTTAGTCATTGAATTGCCAAGACAGAGCATTGACAATGCTCAAAAACTAATACATGCTAAGCTTCCTTACTTGAGAAGTAAACAATCGATCTTATAGATTGAAGTATATGGGATACTTGAAGATAACATGTAGGTATTTGTTAAAGAAGAAGTTCATTGAATATGACCCGCTATGAGAAATCTATTTGGTATTTCACTCAAATGTCTATGAAAAATGTTCTCATGTGATAGTCGTGCAATTAGTCTTTAGACTTGAGACACTAGGTCATCTTTTATAGAGAATGACATACTTTGATTTCACCCCTACACATTTGGAAGCAACTAAATGCTTAAACAGAGTGTTTTTGGCTATGCCATAAAGCATGCAGAGGTAAATGAGTGGTTAAGAAATGATTCATCACTCAAGTGATATGAAGAGATGTATCTCACTTGTTCTCAATTCTTGATTAACTTGTATAAAGTCTTTGACCAAAGCATGATGAATTTGAGGAAAGTTAATTTCTTAAATTCATAAGATTAGTCATGAATTATGAGCACTAATATGAAATATCATAAGTAAACACCGAGCCATATTTAATAACATATCTGAAATATTTGATAAAATGACCGTATTGCACTGAGAGGCTTATCACTAAAGGACTTTGTCAAATTATTTAATTGACTCTCTAACATTTAGGTGCTCATTGTATTGTTAGATGTTGCTTATAATCTATAAATATAAATTAATTATCAAATTGATATTTGATTATGATTTATATTTATTGTCAGCATGTTAGAAGCCTAATGGGTCACACATATTAAGTGACATGATTAGAATTAAATAAGTATAATTAATTAAGTTAAACTTAATTGAAAGAGATCAAAATAAAATGAAAAATTAATTAAGTTCATAGAGACTTAATTAAATTAAAATACAACTGTTGTATTTAGGGTTACAACTTAGTTTGGCTATATAACTATATTATATTGACAAATTAAAAACTCTAAGCCTAAAAACCACTTTTCAACTATTTTATAAAATATGAAAAGAAAAATAATTTTCTTTTTTTGACAAAAATAAGATTCATCAAGAATTTTTAATCCTTTAGTTTTATAAACAAAACTTGTTAGCACAAATAAAATCCTATCTTGGAGAAAGTCTTATTCAGTCACTGTGTGGATTACTGTTAGAGGCCAAACACTTGGGTGGTTGAAGATTTGACAAATCTTAAAAGTAAAAAAGTAATTATTTTAGAGTTAATTGGCTCTTGATTACGATATATAGAGTAAGGTATGTAACTCTTAAACCTATGAGTGTTTATAATTTATTTGAAAGTTATATGAAAAACATAAGCATTGTTCTTGTAAGATTCGACTATATATTTGATTAAATGTTAATTTATTTTTTCGTTGCGTTATATATTTTAGTTTTTTATTATTTTTCATGTTTGAGCATAAGATCGAATCTCAGCAATCAAAGTAATAATTTATAATCTATAATTATATATTAAAGGTAGAGGTTAACAAGTGTTTCCCTAATTATTCTACATGAAAAGTGCTCTCTTCTTATCCTTAAAAATAATGTTTATTATATTTTCATTATGAAATAAGAATTTAATTATGTTAAATAAAAAATAAAAAGACTTGATTGGATTCATAAAAAAGAAAAAAATATAATATCTAAAAAAAATTTAAATAAGTCTTTAATATTTTATTATACTCAATCAAATTTTTATATTTTTATTTTGAGTCAAATAAACTCATATGAGTGATGATTTATTTAATTAAAGTGTCATTTGTAATTTTATGTCGCTTGGTATATTAACATATTATAATTAATAATGATGTGATATACTGACACATCATAATTGATTATAACAAAACATACTAATTTAACATAATAATATAATTATGTGATTTTTTTACTCTTTTATGTTAAATGTTATATCAATGTAATATGAATATAAAATAACAAGTGATATTTTAATTAATAACAATTAATCAATCATTAACCATAAAAGTTTATTTACCTTTAAAATTAAATTATAAAAACTTGATTGAACATAATAAAAGAATAAAAGTTTATTTAAATTTTTTTAAATAATTTATGAGTTTTTTGAGTATTATGCCAAGAACAAGAAAGACTTAATTGAGTGGGATAAAAACATAAGAGTTTAATTACAAAAAACATATAATTTAGAATTTTTGTTTTTAATATTTATATAAAAATTAAGATATAAATATTTTTAATTTAATATTTGATCTTATGATATATTTTTATTTTCAAATAACTCTATCATTTTGTCAATTGAGTTGATGTCACTTAATTCATCAAATTTAAAAATTGTATAACAATATATAATATTAAAGTTATTATATATATATATGAGACAGTAAAAAGAGAAATTACAAAGTTTCTTATAAACACAAAAAAATTATCAATTTCTTATAACTCTTTATTCTTTTAAACAAAGAGGAGATAAATGAGATATGAATAATCAACCAAGCAACCAAAACAGCTAAATTAATTCAGATTGTAATTATTTTTAAAGGGTAAGTTTTATAAATACCAATTAATGATAATTAAAATATTATTTTTAAATATTTATTTAATTTATTATCTTTATTTTAAAATACATTAATTATATATTATTTTAAATATCGCCTCAAGTCATGTACTTAAGATAAATTAAGACATTTTGTACCTTGGAGAATATCGTAATTTGGAGGTAATGCCCTAATGAACAATTGCAGCATTAATTGATCTGTGACGGCAATCGAGATCTCTGCAACGATTAATTACGGTAAGACAATAAATTCAAATTAAAATTATATTAAAAATAATTGTGGGTTTTTGTGATTTAATACCTGAAAAATGCAAGAACAATTACCGATCCTTGATATAACTTGCAGTAGAAGACCAGATCTGCGGCTCGAGGGGCTTAGGGTTTTGGATTAGAGATTGAATAAATACCCTTATAAAAAGAATAAAATAAACTTGATAAATACATATCACATACGATAAAATAATAATAATCTTAAAATCAAAATATTTAACTTTATTATAAATGTATGTCGTATACGTTTTTTTAAAAAAATATTTTTTTAATGTGTAGTTACGTAATAAAATTTGATACTTCCGTCTTAGAAGCATGTAAAAGGGTTTCAGAAAAAAAAAATACAAACTAACCTATGATAAATATTTATTAACCTCCTATATATTATAATTGGGTACATCATTGAGTTTATATATATTGATTATTTTTTTTATATATAGTTTACGTGGGTAATCTTTTAATTTTGTTTACAGAATTTTAAAACCGTTTAGTGTATGAAATATTTATAAAAAATTATTTTGTATTTTATTTTTTATTTTTTTGAATTTTTATGAAAATATGAAATCTTTTTTTTTTGGATATAGTTCATAGTAAAAATGTGAATTTTTTAATAAAGATGATAAATGTTTTTTAATGTACAAAAATAAAAAATCATTAAAAATAAATTTATAAAATATAAAAAATAAAAAGTATTAAGTAGACATAATATTCAAAAAAAATTTTAAATTATTTAAAAAAATTTAAATAAGTTTTTGTATTTTTATTAATTTTAATTAAATTTTTATATTTTTATTTTAAATTAAATAAAATTTTATTATTAATTATTAATTTAATTAAAATATTATAATTAATAATAATATAATATATTAATTTAATATAATAATATGATGATTTGACATGTAAATATAAAATATTAAAATATAAATATAAAATATTATTTAAATATAATAAAAAATTATTTAAAACTTTTTTTTAATAATTTAAGATTTTAGTTAAGTATTATAACTAATAAATATTAGCAAATTTTTATTTAAAAAAAAGAAGAATAAGACGAAGACGAAGACCGAGTCAACCTTGCTGGATCTTCGTTGATACCCGCCCGGCCTCCCCTTGAATATTCGCTGCGGAGATTCGGCGGCGAGCTCGTCAAGTAGTTCTACTAACTCGACATCGTACACTACGAAAGTTCCGAGCTCGTCGCGTGACAATTCATAAGCAAAAGCACGACTCGTAGCAGCATCTTCTCTACCATTTCTTTCAGTCGCGCGTTGACTTTTTCTATTGGCGCACGTTCTCTTCTGGTCCGGCGATCGAAGGAGCAAACCGGGAGACTTGCAGACGTGGAGATTTGCCTCGTGAAAACAGCAACTCAAAAAGCGCGGAGTGGACGGCAGGAGGAAGAAGCAGCGTAGGTCAAAGAGAGTGGAGAAAGGTGAAAATCTGTAGTATGGTTTAAATCTTGAAGGAAGAGACGCTGGTTTCTCCATCTCCGACCAAAGCACACATACTTTGGACAAAACAACGATGCCGCAGGCGAGTTAGACTTTTCTTCCCTGTCTCATGGGATGTATATACTATTAGTAATTAATCATTGGAGCATTTATCACACCCATTTTCGATAGGTCTGGCTGTCATTGGTTTGTCTTTTTGCCATTTCCTTATCAATTATGCCAAGAGGTGAGTCCGTGTGAGCGCGGAGGATCGGTTAGAATTTAAAATTTTAAAAATTAAATTAATAAATTATATTTTCAATATCAAAATAATGAAAATCAATTTATATTTATGATTCATGAGATTTATTATTGACATTATACATTCTCAAAAAATTTCTCAAATTATTAAAAAAAATTAGTCATTATTTTTATAAAATTTAATAAAATTTTTATATTTTTATTTTAAATTAAATAAATTACTAATAATTAACTAATTATTATTAATTAAAATATCATTTATTATTTTATGTTTACCTTATTTGGAGTCTATATATTATCTTCAACTCTTTAATTATTATTATGTATATAAAAGTTGAGACATATGATATGATCATCGGATTACTTTTTAATCACTTTTCATATAAAATTTTGAATTTACAATTAATTTATATGACATTATTGTGATGTTAATGTGAAGGATTAAAATTATCATATTATCATTTATTATAATATGTTAATAAATCACATCAGTATTATATGATATAAAATAACAAGTGACATTCTGAAAAAATCAATTATTAGTTATAAAAATTTATTTGATTCGAAATAAAAATATAAAATTTAAATAATTTAAAATAAAAATATAAAAATTTAATCAAATATAATAAAAAATAAAAATTTATTTAAACTTTTTAAAATAATTTTAGAATTTTTAAATATTATATTTTTTCCCAACAATTATATATACAATATAAATTATCAATATTTATTCTATTGAATCAATTATCAATTTCGAACCGATAAATTCTATTAAAACCGAAATTGAACAAATGAGATCAAATCAATCGATCTTGAAATCGATCTTCGATTCATTCATTGAAATTGATTACCGATGACTAATTATCATCGTGTGGCTAATAATCAAGGACATTTCTTCTCTTTTTTCTATCCTTGGAACTTCAAAATTTTAGATTTCAGTTCGAGGAGGACACCGACGAGCACGATTCATCCTGCTGGGCATGGAGAAACGAGCACCGCCATGGCCCATTGACAGCCACTTCCTGGTGCAATTATTACATCCAAGATAAGGATTAAGGATGCTTTACATGCTGTTCAGCATTAGCAAAAGGCCAAAGCTGATTACGTAGCCATCAAACAATTGTTAAATGAGTCGGGTTTGGAGCCCCGACAAGCCCATTTTGTTCAGCAATTGGACTTCTAAAGCCCAATCACACTGAACTGGCTGGATCTCAAAAACCCAAATTGTTTATGTTGATAAATTTTGATAATCATGACATATTTAAAAGAAATTCAAATTAAATTATTTAAATATAAAATATATGCACTTATTATTGAACAAAATGTGATCTTCATCTTTTCTCGACATCCGTATTTAAACATAATTCATCAAAAGAATTATAATATAAGAAAAATCACCTTTATTAAAAGGATAAATAAAGAAAATACATAAAGATGCTTAAAGAATAATTATTTTTAGTTTCTTACACAACATTGCCCTTAAGAAAAAGTATATTTTGCTATTTCTTTAATTTTTTTAGACAAAAACAAGCTAAAAAAAGAAATATTGTATTAACACTATTCTTTTCTATTTTAAAAGTTTTTCTTTATTTGATTTTTATGAAAATTAAAATTAAAATTTTGTTTTGATTTATTTTATATTAACATATAATATAAAGATAATATTATGATATCATGTCCTATATCAAATGTAAATGAGATTATTAAGGTAGAATTTTCAAATAAGCTCTTAAACTATTCAAGAATATTCAAATAAGTTTTATTCTATTATTACATTTAATTAATTTTTTATATTTTTATTTTAAATTATATAAATTTTTATTATAAATGATTAATGAATTATCATTAATAAAAATACTTTTTATTATTTTATATCTATATAACATTAATATAAAATTAATATAAAAATAAAAAATATTACATAATCATATTATTAATATTAATTATAATATATTAATATATTATATCATAATAAATTATGATATCACACAAACATCATCAATTTGCCTTATTACAATCGGTACGAAAGGGTATGCTCGTCCAGTGTGGACCTGTACACAAGAATATTGCACCAGCACGATAGCGACGGATAAACATAAGATGGTTTCAAAGGGACTGTCAAAGGTAGTATAGCAATGTCTAGGACTTTACATACGTAACGTTGTCCTCGTACGACGAGTAACCCATGTTTACATGAGTGGTTAAAGGTAAGGTCAAGGTATCTGACCAGAAAAGGGCAAAGAACGGGACCCCATGAAAAGCTTGCGCGAGATGACACGCGTAATCGTGTAACACACTCATTTCGCGAAATGTGGGGCAGTGGTTGTTGGGGCTTAAACGCACGGAACCGGTTGCTGTTTCTGGTTTCATTCTACATTGAGAGTGTTGTTTGATTTTTTTCACTTCTCGTTTGAAGGGGCAGTTATGCGATCGATTCAGGCAAGTTCATGTTATACTGCTACTGATTTACATATCAGTTTTCAGTAATTTCTGATCATCTGATTGCATTTTGTATTCGTTTCCACTGAAACAAATGTTGGGTTATGGCGAAACTATCATCTGCGCTCATGGTAGATTCTGGAAAGCATGGAATAGCTACAAACGTTATGTTCTATTTTGGGGTTTCAAAGAACAGCGAAAACGAATAAAAAGTACTAATTTTCTTTTCTTTGTATCAGTGTATTTTCTTCGCGATGGAACGTGCGGTCGGTACTGTCATGGACTCCATTCTCGGTTCTTTGTTTTGTTACCTTCTCGACAAATTGTCATCTCTTGACTTGATGAGGTTCGTAAGGCAAGAGCAGTTGTTAACTCAGCCGAAAAAGTTGGAGAAACTGTTACGCCAAATCGACGCGTTGCTTGCTGATGCGGAAGAAAAGCAAACGACGAGTCCTGCAGTAAAACATTGGCTCAGCGATTTGAAAGACGTTGCGTAGGATGCTAATGATGTCATCGATGAACTTGCCACTGAGAGTTTGGATTTGTGTTTCTGAGGAATTTGATGTTGTTAGAGTGACAAAGACAATGCTGCAGGCTGTTACTTTAGAGAGTTACAATTTGAAGGATTTAAATTTGCTCCAATTGAGGCTAAAGGAGAAACTATGTGGAAAAAAGTTCTTGATTGTTTTAGATGACGTTTGGAATGAGAATTACGAGCAATGGGATATTTTCAGTAGACCTTTCACAGCGGGTGCAATTGGAAGCAAGATACTAGTGACAACCTGAAGTGAAGGTGTTGCATCCATAATGTCTACTTGTGGGTTATACCATTTACAGGCATTGTCAAATGATGATTGTTTGTCTTTGTTCACCTGGCATGCTTTTGGATCAAAAGGGTTTGGTGGGTATCCTAATCTAAAAATTTGCTGAAAATAGTACGGAGGTGCAATGGTTTGCCTCTAGCGGTAAGGCCTTGGGAGGTCTCTTACGCAACAAACTAGATCTTGGTGAGTGGAAAGACATACTAAATAGCAAGATATGGGATTTACCAGAAGACAGAAGTTGAATTGTTCCAGCTCTGAGGCTGAGCTACCATCACTTTCTTTCCCACTTGAAGCGATGCTTTACTTATTGTGCCATATTTCCAAAAGACTATGATTTTGACACGGATGAGTTAGTTCGACTATGGATGGTAGAAGGTTTCTTGCAACATCCTAAAAGAGCAAAAAAAATGGAGGATCTGGGTCTTGAATATTTTCATGACTTACTATCAAGATCATTTTTCCAACACTCAAGTAGTAATGAAACAAGATTTGTGATGCATGATCTCATAAATGATCTAGCTCAATCTGTTTGTGGGGAACTATGCTTTAACACTGCAGATACATTTGAGGATGTGAAATGCTATGAAAGTACTGAAAAGATTCACCATTTGTCATTCATTTGTCGGCAATATGATGTTTCAAAAAGATTTGAAGCCTTCTATCTTCATAAAATGAAGAACCTGTGAACTTTTATATCATTACCAATTTATACATCTTCTTGGGCAGCTGGTTGCTACTTAAGTAGCCATGTCTTACACCTATTGCTTCCAAGATTAAGATGCTTAAGAATACTCAGTTTGAGTGGCTATTGCATTGATGAACTCCCATATTCAATTGATTAATTGAAGCATTTACGGTACCTAAACTTATCTCATGCTAGAATTAAATCATTACCTGAATCTGTGGGTTCTCTCCTTAACTTACAATCATTGATACTTCGTGGATGCAAGGAACTTACTCAGTTGCCACAAGACATTGTTAATCTAATTAACCTTCATATTCTTGATCTTACTGATACTGATAAATTACAAGAGATGCCACAATGGATTGGGAATTTAGCAAAGCTTCAGATTCTGTCCAAATTCATTGTGGGAAAGAACAAGGTATTTGGCGTTAGAAGATTGAAGGGCTTGTCGCAACTGCGAGGGGAACTTTGGATTATGGGGTTAGAAAATTTGGTGGGCACTGAAGATGCAAAAAATGCTATTCTGAAGGATAAAAACAGCCTTAATGGGCTAGATTTGCAATGGAGGTGCAATTTTTTTGATTCCCAAAATGATGAAGATAAAATGCATGTTTTGGACATGCTGTAGCCTCATAAAAATCTGAAGAGGCTTAAAATTTCATTCTATGGTGGTAAAAGTTTTCCATCTTGGTTAGGCGATTCTTCAAGGGCTAACCTGGTTACCATAAACCTCTATAATTACAAAAAACCTAAGTCACTGCTAACACTCGGGACATTACCATCACTGAAAGGATTATGCATAGAAGGCATGAATGAAGTCCAAAAGGTAGATTTTGAGTCTTACGGAAATGCCTTTATTTCTTTTAAGCCTTTTTCGTCCTTAGAGATTTTATGGTTTCAGCATATATTGCAGTGGGAAAACTGGTTTTCTCCTTATAGAGCTAATGGAGATGTAGGGAAAGAATTCCTCAACTCCATGAACTCTTAATAGAGGATTGTCCCAAGTTGATTAGGACGTTACCCAACGTTCTTTTTTCCCATTCGAAGCTTACTGTTAGGAATTGTCCAATTTTGGAAGGTTTATCTACAGGTCTCCCATCACTTTGTGAATTAAATATTGAAGCTTGCAATAAGAAGATGCTGACAGGCATGCTCTACCTCACCTCTCTAACAACATTGAGAATCAGCAAGATGCCAGAAATTATGTGTTTGCCACGTGGGATTGTACTGTTTACAGGTGCATTTAAAACTCTTGTTTTTTCTAATTGTAGTGGACTATATTCTTGTGGCAGAAGGGAGCTGGATTACACAATATTACTTCTCTTGAGTGCTTGAAAATTGAAGGTTGTTCTCAATTTGCATCATTTGCAGAAAATGAGAAGGATCTACCATGCAGCTTTGGAGACACGAATTGTGGTAATCGAGAGAAGCTGCCTTGTGGTCTTCAAAGGCTTACGTCTCTCAAAAATTTGCACATTGAGTCCTATCCGAAACTTGTCTCCTTTGCAAAGACAGGTTTCCCGCCCACACTTAGAGTTCTTAAGCTCAAAAATTGTTCGGCACTGAAGTACCTACCTGATTGGATGATAATGTCTAGTTGCAAAAGCAATGAGTGTTTTGAAGAGTTGGAGATTGAAGAGTGTCCTCTCACATCTTTTTCGAGGTTGTTTCCCACCTTACTTAGAAGGCTGAAAATTCGAGATTGTAGTGATCTACAGTCTTTACCTGAGGGGATGATGCAGACTGAAAATAGCATAAGCAACATGTTTATTCTTGAGAATTTGGAGATTGTTGATTGCTCTTCTCTCATTTCCTTTCCTGAAGGTAAATTACCTACCGGCTTTAAGGTCCTTAAGATTTTAGATTGCTTGTAGTTGGACCCTGTTTTTGACCAGACGCTTCACAACGGTGCTTCACTTGAATATATTATCATATGGAACAGTAAAAATCTAACAAGATTGCCTAATTGCCTATGCAGTCTCACATGTCTTAAGGAATTAAGTATAGGTAACTGTCCGTCTTTGGAATCCTTCCCAGTGGAAGTCTTTCCATTTCCCAAGCTGAGAGAATTGGACATTCACAATTGCATCAATCTCAAGCATTTGCCCAATCAGATGCAAAATGTTACTGCACTTCAATGTCTAACAATTTGTGACTATCCTAATCTCATGTGCCTTCCAAAGGGTGGTTTTTCGCCTAATTTGTTGTTACTTGAGATATGGGACTGTAAAAATCTGAAGGAGCCCACGTCGGAATGGAATTTACACACTTTAAGCTATCTAAGAGACTTAAGCATAGTCGGCGCACCAGATATAGTTTCGTTTCCTTATAAAAACTATTTACTTCCTACTACGTTAGTTTTTCTGTTCATTGCAAGACTTGATAATCTGGAATTCCTATCTACAGGGCTCCAAAATTTGACCTCGCTTGAAGACTTAGAGGTTTCCCAGTGTCCTAAGCTTGGATACTTGCCAAGGGAAGGCTTGCTTGCAACACTTGGAAGATTTTGTATTAGGGAATGTTCACTTTTAAGACAAAAATGCTTAAAGGGTAGAGGGGCATATTGGCCCTTGAAAGCCCACATTCGTTGCGTGGAGATAGATGTCATGCATATATAATACCTTAACTCTTCTACGTTTTCACTTTGGTAAAACCAATTTCTAATGCCTCTTTTACTGGTGTTGGACTTTCTCACTCATTATGTAGGATGGAGAAGACGAGGGGTGCTGTAAACTTTGAAACTTAAAAAAGAAACAAAATTTGCATGGTATTCAGTAAGCTTATTGTGATTGTTTCACACAATGTTATGCTTCAATCCTTGCTATATGCTGAAATGGTTTTGTAGATTTCTTATCTTTTCAACTGTTGCTTTTTGGAATTTTTATATTGAAGATTTTCCTGTTAACAAGATCTTGATCATGCTTGCCAGTTCAACCTCTGAATGCAACTGGAGAGAATGTTGGGTTTCTGATATTATAGTAACCATGCTTTATTACGATATTGACAAGTCACAATTTCTTTAAACAAATTGGAAATTACAGTTAGCTCTAGTTATGAGGATCATCTCTGGAAAATAAAAAACAATTCTAATTCATTCAAATTGAGATGTTCATCTCTCGAGTTTGCTAATGCGTATAGTATCAATCTAGCTTGGTTATGGATACTGGTTTTTTCTATAAAAAATTAAGGAAGTGGATCCAGTTTTGTCCAAAGTGAAACAAAACTTGTCAAATATAAAGGCCCAACCATTCAAGGGACAATGACAGGTTGACAACCGACAGCCAAGAGACAAGGCGTGGTTGTCTTAGTGGTCGAGTCGATCAAGAGATGAATTAGCACAACAAAATTCTTTTCTTTATGTTTTAAGTAAAATAAAAATGTTTTCTTTGAAGTTACAAATGAAGACAAGGTAAATAAAAATGGAACAAAGCGAAACAACAATTAATGTAAAAATGGTCACTGTCTTGTCACTTGCGCCATTCATGGAAGCTACCCTTTTGCGGACTAAGTCAAAGGGGTTGAACAGATATATACTAGAATGTACCTTGGCATTCAGATTTAATCATCTATCCTAAAATCTGGCAAGAAAGTCTTTGTGCACAGTATCTTCATCTCCAGTTCATGCTCCATGGCAGCTTTTCACGACCAAGTTATGCTCTCTGCTATGTTCAATTCCCTGCAAGTTTAGATGCTCAAATTTGCACGACAAGAGCAAACCTGTTATGCATTCGAGAAGTGGGTTAAACCCATAAACGACATCAATATCGTGATTGCTAATGCGGAGAAAAGGCAAAAGACATTGCTTCCAGTTGAACACTGACTCTCCGATTTAAGAGACCTTGCATACGATGTTGAGGCTTGTATTGATGAATTTGCCACTGAGGCCTTGGGCAGCAAAATAATGGCAGAATCTGACTTATCAGTGAGTATTTCTAAGGCAGTTATGAACTTTATCTCAGAATTGTTTTATTGGTTTCAATGCAAATACTGATTCTAATTTCAGACGCAAAATTGAGTCTAAGATAGAAAAAATTACTGTAAGATTGCAAGGCTTGGTTGAGAAGAAGAATAATTTGAAGTTAGGGTCGGACTGTGGAAGGAGGCGTGAGAGGGTGGTACAGCAGAGTTTGCCCGTTACTTCTCTTGTTAATGAATCTCATATTTATGGTAGGGAAAAGGATAAAAAGCTGTTATTCAGCTTTTGAAGAGTATTGGTGAAGTGGGTTGATAATATTAGTGTGGTTGCAATTGTGGGAATGGGAGGACTAGGCAAAACCACTCTTACTCAAGTAGTTTACAATGACGCAAGAGTTGGAAGTTAGTTTCAAGTGAGAGTTTGGGTTAATGTTTCGGCAGAATTTGATATGGTTAAGGTGACAAAGACAGTTCTGCAGGCTACTACTCAAGAGAACTGTAATTGTGAGTTTTAAATTTACTCCAGGTGAGCCTCAAGGAGAAACTATCTGAGAAGAAGTTCTTGATTGTTTTAGACGAAGTTTGGAATGAGAACAATGAGTAATGGGATATTCTATGTAGACCCTTCCAAGCAGGGGCAATTGGAAGTAAAATACTTGCAACAACTCGAAGTGAAGGTCTTGCGTCCATAATGACTACTTGTGGGTCATACCAGTTATAGCTATTGCCGAATGATGATAGTTTCTCTTTGTTCACCTGGCATACTCTTGGATTAAGAGGCTTTGATGGCTACCTTAATTTAAAAGTAATTGCTGAAGAAATAGTGAGGAAATACAATGGTTTGCCGTGTACTGCTAAGACCCTGGGAGGACTCCTGCACAACAAAGTAAATCAAGTTGAATGGGAAACCATTATGAATAGCAGGATATGGGATTTACCAGAAGAAGTAAGTGGCATTGCTCCAACTATAAGGTTGAGCTACCAACACCTTCCTTCCCATTTGAAGCGATGCTTTGCTTATTGTTCAATATTTCCTAAAAACTATAAATTTCACAAGGATGAGTTGATTCAACTGTGGATGGCAGAAGGTTTTTTGCAACATTTGGAAGGAGCAAAGTGAGTGGAAGACCTAGGTTTTGAATATTTTAATGAATTGCTATCAAGATCATTTTTCCAACAGGTAAGTGATAATGCAACACAATTTGTGATGCATGATCTTATAAATGATCTAGCTCAGTATGTTTCTAGAGACTTGTGCTTTAACATTGAGGATAGGTTTCAAGATGGGAAATTCTGTGGAAGCATAAAAAAGATGCGCCATTTCTCATTCACTTGTCACCATTGTGATGTTTCAAAAAGATTTAGCAACTTATGTCGACAGGAAAAATTAAGAACTTTCATAGCACTGCCAACTTATACAGTGCCCTGGGTAACCTGTTGCTACTTAAGTGACCCTGTCATACAGGACTTGCTAACAAGTCTAAGGCACTTAAGAGTACTAAGATTGTGAGGTTATTTCATTGATAAGCTACCAGAGTCAGTTGGTCATTTGAAACATTTACAGTATCTTAATTTATCTCACAGTAGAATTAATTGTTTACCTGAATCAGTGGGTTTTCTCTTCAACTTACAAACATTAATACTGCAAGGGTGCAAGGAACTTACTAAGTTGCCACAAGGCATTGTGAATCTAATTAACCTTCATGTTCTTAATCTTTTCGATACTGAGAATTTACAAGAGATGCCATAGTGGATAGGTCATTTGAAAAATCTTCATATTTGTGGCAAAGGATAATGGGTTTGGTATTGAGGAATTGAAGGGCTTGTCACAACTGCAAGGGGAGCTTTCAGTTATGGGGTTAGAAAATGTGGTGGATGTTCAAGATACTATAGCTGCTATTCTAAAAGATAAAGACAGCCTTGATGGGCTAGATTTGCAATGGAGTAGCAATTCTTTTGATTCCCAAAATGATGAAGATAAAGCACATGTTATGCACATGCTACAACCTCACGACAATCTGAAGAGACTTAGAATTTTGTTCTATGGTGGTTCAAAATTTCCACATTGGTTAGGTGAGCCTTGGTTGTCTAGTATAGTTGGCATAAACCGCTCTGATTGCAAAAGGGGCAAGTCACTTCTATCGCTTGGGAGACTACTAACTTTATGTTAGGATGGAGAAGATGAAGGGTGTTGTAAACCATGATGGAAAAGAAACTGAATTTGCATGGTATCCAGTAAGCCTTTTGCGGATTGTTTCACATGGTTTTGCATCAAACCTTGTTGTAAGCTCAAATGGTTCTATTAACAAGATCCTTGATCATGCTTGCTAGTTCAACACCTGAATGCAACAGGGAGAGAATGTTGGCTCTCTGACATTGCGGTAAACATGATGCTTACCTCCCTTGTTTGTTTGGTTTTTAGTTGGAATTTATTTACATTTTGCTTTATTATGATATTGACAAATTACTTCATATTGCATGTCCAGAAATAGAGATGTTCATATGTCAATATGCTAACGCCTATAGACTATAGTTGATATTTGCTAAGATAAGGTTACCATGCAACACAAGAAATAGATAAACAGCATAGTAAAAGTGTTTTGAGAAATTGGACGGTCTCCTATAACAACTAATGAAAGCAGGGTAAATGGGCCTTGAGATGCCCATTTTTTGAGAAATTGAACTTCTAAAGCCCAATCACACTGAATAGGTTTGGTCTTAAAAGCCCAAATTATTTATGTAGATAAATATTGATAATTTGTCACTAAATTAAGAAATATATGTCTCTTATTTATTATATTTATTTAAAAAAATTCGAATTTAATCCTTTAAATAAAAAATCTATGCAATTACTATTAAACAAAATGTTTGGATACTTCTAGTTGACACGGGTATTTTGACATAATTTATTAACATTGAGATAATATTGAAAAAAATCACTATACTAAAAAAAAAAATGAAGAATAATTGATTTTTGTTTCTTACACAGCATGTGAACTTACTTTTCCGTACTTTATTCCTTATCTGAAAAACATGTGCAATCTCTGGACTTTTAAGCCCCACGCTCCCAAGTTACCATGGTGTACAGCGAAGAACGCATGTTTCCAAAAGTGCTTGAAAAGAAAAGGCCAAGGTTTCCGACACGCCATTGGCGAAATGTGGCGGCAGTGGAGCTTGTCCATTACTTTTCTACCTCAGCAGAGAGAATCTATTCGATTGGTACGACGACCATTGTTAAATAAAGTAAACAAGAAAGCAGGGGCTGAGGTTACGAGATGAGCATGATCATGATCATGGCTAAAATTCCACCACTACCCACCTACCAATGTACCAGAAGTGATGGAACCCGATTCTCCATTACTGAAATGATGGTCACTAGGAGTCAAAAACTTTGTCCAATGAATTGTGGGTTTCTTTTAATTCATCGATTAGTTTAGTGGAACGAGAGATTCATTGTGTTTTCTAGTCATTAGCTTAGTTTACCAGGCATCCAAAGACGTAAACTTTTGAAAGAGCGATTGACTTTCCAACAACTTGTGGAAAGAAGAGTTACATTTACTGTTAGACTGTGGACTTGGATCTTCATGTTCGTCTTCATTTAAGTTATTTTTCTGTTGATGAATTTTTAAAATTAAAAACTATACATATAATTATCCTCTACATACCAAATGGTAATACGAAATAAATTTTATTAAAAGTTTTATCTTAAAATCAATTTGACCGAATCCTTAAATTTCATTTTAACCACGTTTGCACCAACACACTGTTCACTTGGTTGGCTTCACCCGCCCTTCATCCCGTTCAGGAAGACCTGCAAAAGAAAAATAAACCAAAAAAAGGTTCTCAAATTACAACGAATTTGTTCCTTTCCTGTTTGTCTTTGAATTTTTTTTTCTGGGTAAATTTGCAAGTCTGATTCAGCTTATGCCTGGATCAGTACTGTTCTTGTTTAAAGACGGCAGCGGGTCTCCCTCAGGCGTATGTTAATCTTAAATCTTAATTATGCAGTTGGAGTTTGCGGTTTCTGGTGATGGAAAGGTAGTAGTAGGAGCTAGCATTCAAGAGAAGACGAAAAAAGAAACGCCAGAAGTTCACTGCTTTCGCTTGAAGACAAGATGGAAGCTATTGTGGCGAGTGTTAGTGATGTAATGCTATCTGCGTTGTTCCGCTCCCTCTTTGAAACGTTGTCTTCACCTGACTTTCTTAAATTCTCGCGGGAGGAGCGAGTTTGGGCCGAAATCAAGAAATGGAAGAACCTGCTGCTTAAAATCAATGCCTTGCTTCAGGATGCTGAGGAAAAGCAAACCACGAGTCGTGCTGTGAAACTCTGGCTCACGGATCTACAACATGTTGCCTTTGATGCCGAAGATGTTGTTGACGAACTTGCCACCGAGTCTTCACGGCGCAAACTATTGGAGCTGGCTCAACCTTCTGCGAGCACCAGAACGTTATGGAAGGTAATACTCCCAACTTGTTGCAGTGCTCTCAATCCAAATGGTATTAAGTTTAATGCCAAAATGAATTCCAAAATACAAGAAATTACTTCAAGATTGCATGAGTTGGCTGCACTGAAGAATGATTTGAATTTAGTAGAGTTTAGTGGAGGGAGGCCTGAAAGAGTGCTTCAGAGACTGCCCACCAGTTCTCTCGTTGATGAGCCTCATGTCTATGGTAGGGAAAGGGATAAGGATGCTATTGTTGACATGTTGATGGATAGTGGTGAAATGGGTAGAGGTGAAATTGGTGTGGTTTCAATTGTAGGTATGGCAGGAGTAGGTAAAACTACTCTTGCTCAGTTAGTTTACCATGATGAGCGAATTGAGACTTCATTTGAATTGAGAGCTTGGGTTTGTGTCACTGAGGATTTTGATGTTCTTAGGGTGACAAAGACAGTGCTTCATGCTGTTGATTCTGATATTGGCAATTCGCAGGATTTAAATTTACTTCAAGTGTGGCTAAAGGAGAAGTTGACTGGGAGAAAATTTTTGATCATTTTAGATGACCTCTGGAATGAGAACTATGAAGATTGGGATGTTCTATGCAAACCCTTTGCAGCAGGGGCACCTGGAAGTAAAGTACTAGTGACAACACGGCATAAAAGAGTTGCAGCAGTCACAGCTGTCACAGCTAACAATGAGGCATACCATTTGAAGGAACTGTCAGATGATGCTTGTCTGTCATTATTCACCTGGCATGCTCTTCGAGCTAGAAATTTTGATGGACACCCAAATTTAAAAGTGGTCGGTGAGCAAATAGTGAGGAAGTGCAAGGGGTTGCCACTTGCAGCAAAGACCTTGGGAGGACTCCTTCGCACTAAAGTAACGCAAGAAGAATGGGAAGATATACTGATGAGCAAGATATGGGATTTACCAGAAGAAAGAAGTGGCATACTTCCAGCTCTGAGATTAAGCTACCATCATCTTCCTTTCTATTTGAAACGATGCTTTGGTTATTGTGCTATATTTCCAAAGGACTATGAATTTGACAAGGATGAGTTGGTCCTACTATGGATGGCAGAGGGTTTCTTACAACAGCTAAAAGGAAAGACACGGATGGAGGACTTAGGTTCTCAATATTTTAATGAGTTACTGTCACGATCAATTTTCCAACAGTCAACCAGCAACAAAGCACGATATGTGATGCATGACCTCATAAATGATTTAGCTCAATCTGTTTCTGATGAAATATGCTCAAGTCTTGATGATATGGATATAGTTGAGGGTGATAAGTTATGCACAGTTGCTGAAAAGGTTCGTTATTTGTCATTCACTCGTCGCCAGTATGACATTAGAAAAAGATTTGAGGGCCTGTATCGGATGAAGAATTTACGAACTTTAGCTGCATTACCAATTTGTACATCACCTTGGTCAGCATGTTGTTATTTAGCTGGTGATGTCTTACAAAAGATGCTGCGAAGGTTAAGTTGCTTAAGAGTGCTATGTTTAAGTTGTTATTGCATCAATGAGCTACCAAACTCCATTGGTCATTTGAAGCATTTACGCTACCTTAATTTGTCTCGCAGTAGAATTACACAATTACCTGAATCTGTGGGTTCTCTTCTCAATTTGCAAACATTGATACTGCAAGGATGTAAGGAACTTACTAAGCTGCCACAAGGTTTTAAAAATTTAGTGAACCTTCGTGTTCTTGATCTTACTGATACTGATAGTTTGCAGGAGATGCCATTAGGGATTGGTAATTTGAAAAATCTTCAGATTTTGTCCAAATTCATTGTGGGCAGGGGTAGTGGATCTGCTGTTAGTGAATTAAGAGGCTTGTTGCATCTGCGAGGGGAGCTTTCAATTTCTGGGTTGGAAAATGTTGTGGATATTCAAGATGCTAGCAAAGCTAATCTAAAGGATAAGTATGGCTTGACTAGGTTGTGTTTGCAATGGAGCCATGAGTTCCTTGATTGCCAGAATGAGGAAGCTGAAATGCATGTTCTTGACAGGCTACTGCCTCATAAAATTCTTGAGAAGCTTAGAATTCTGTTCTATGGTGGTACAATATTCCCATCTTGGTTAGGTGAGCCTTCATTGACTAATTTAGTGGACCTAGAACTCTGTAATTGTAGAAATAGTATATCACTTCCATCACTTGGGAGACTACCCTCACTCAAAATGTTGTCGATTGCAGGCATGGATAGAGTCCAGAAGGTGGGTTTAGAGTTTTATGGACATATTTCTCCTTCTGTTAAGCCCTTTCCATCCTTGGAAATTCTAAGGTTTAAAAGTATGTTGGAATGGAGATGCTGGTCTTCTCCTAATCAAGTTAATGAACACTCAGGGGAAGAATTTCCTTGTCTCCGGGAACTTGTGATCGAATATTGTCCCAAGTTGTGTGGAAAGTTACCTGGCCGTGTGTTTTCCCTCATGAAACTTGTAATTAAGCATTGTCCAAATTTAGAAGGTTCATCTGTGAGTTTCCCATCACTTTGTGAATTAAATATGGAAGATTGCAAAGAAGAGTTACTCAGAAGCATTGTTGGCATCACCTCTTTAACAACAGTCAGAGCCAAGAGTATGCCAGAGCTTCAGTTTGTACAAAATGAAATTGCACAGTTTCCAGGAGCACTTAAATTTCTTGTCATTTCCAACTGCATTGGATTGACATCATTATGGCAGAAGGGTGCTATTTCGTTGAATATTTCTTGCCTTGAAAGTCTGAAAATTAAGGGCCAGTCACAATTTGTGTCATTGAGTGAAAATGATCAAGGCTTGTCTAGCAATCTTGAAGACCTCAGACTGTTAAATTCTTGTAGCGTGTGGAAGCCTCCTTGGATGATGCCTGCCCTCACATCTCTCAAAGATTTGCAAATTGAGTCATGTCCAAATCTTGTGTTCTTTCCTGAGGTAGGTTTCCTACACACACTGAAACATCTTAAGCTCAAAGATTGTCAGGCTCTAAAGTCTCTGCCCAGTGGGATGATGATGCTTAATTGTAAGATAAACGGGTGTCCTCTTGAAGAATTGGAGATTGAAGATTGTCATTCTCTCACATGCTTTCCCAGAGGCAGGTTACCTACCACACTTAAATGTATTAGAATCCGGTATTGTACAGATTTAATGTCTCTACCTGAGGGATTGATGCAGATTGATAATAGCGCAAGCAACATATCTCTTCTTGAGATCTTGGAGATTGTTGCTTGCCCTTCTCTAATTTCATTCCCCAAAGGCAGATTACCTACCAGCCTTAAAAATCTTAAGATTTGGAATTGCTCCAAATTGGAACCCCTTTCTAATAGGATGTTGCACAAATACGCATCGCTTGAGTCCATCGATGTCTGGAATTGTGCAAATCTGATAAGTTTGCCCGAGAACCTGCACAATGGGACGCATCTGACAGAATTAAAATTTGGTTTATGTCCTGCTTTGAGATACTTCCCAGAAACAGGCATGCATCTTCCGAACCTGAGAACACTGGACATCTACAAATGTGACAGTCTAATGTCTCTACCCGATCATATGCTAAGCCTCACTTCTCTTCGATGTCTATCAGTTTCTGAGTGTCCTGGTCTTCTGTCCATTCCAAAAGGTGGCTTGCCTCCTAATTTATCAGTATTTGAAATCTGGGATTGTCAAAATCTTAAGCAGCCCATGTCAGAATGGAACCTACACAGTCTAGCCTTTCTCAGGGAATTGAGCATTGCTGGTGGACCAGATACAGTTACCTTTCCAGATGAAAAGTGCCTGCTTCCTACATCTCTAGTGTCTATGTTTATTTCAAGACTTCAAAATTTGCAATCTCTGTCCATGGGGCTCTATAATCTGACCTTGCTTGAAGATCTAGAAATTGTCGAGTGTCCTAAGCTTCAACGCTTACCAAAGGAAGGCTTACCTGAAACACTTGGAAGACTTTGTATCAGGGATTGTCAACTTCTAAATCAACATTGCTTGAAGGAGAAAGGGGCATATTGGCCTGTGATAGCCCACATCCCTCGTCTAGAAATCACAGATGATTAATGGTTGGACTTTGGTCGGCTAGTTTGTGATTTTCTCTGGTAGAAGTGCAACTATGGTACGTCAATTTTATTATACAAAACCATTCTCGTCAGCATAACACTTTCTTCTTTATTTTCACTGATGATAGACTTTCTCACTCTGCATGTAGGATGGAAGAGTAAGAAGCAGATTAAATCAAAATCTCCCTGCAATCAGTGTAGTCAACTGATGTATGTTCTCTTAGTTGTCAAATCTGGTTACTCAATATGCTTTATTGTTGAAAGTTTCAGAATGGATTTTTTATATCTTAATCAACTGTATCATGAATTTACCCTATCTTATGCTTAATTGGTTTTACAGATTTCTTGGATAACCATGTTGATCATGAAGTTGATTGGAGTCATTTATCATCTCCCAAGGTTTGAAGGTTCATCTATGGCTTACCCATCTCTTTCTGAATTAATCATTGAAAATTGCAACAAAGAGATTTTAGGAAGCACTGTTGGCCTCACCTTTCTTATAAGACCCAGAACCAAGAGTATGCCAGAGCTTATGCATCTAGAGGGAGGGGATTGTACAGATTCCAAAACTTCTTGTTAACCCTATATATATAGAACCTTTAGAATTCATTTGAATAACGGTTAATAAGACTTGTTCTTGAGTATAAGGTATTTGAAATAAGGTAATAGAGAAGGTATACGGAAGGGAAATACTTCCATATCTGATCCACTAATCCAAACATCTCAAGATAAAAGTAACACTGTCATTTATTTTGAATTGCTTTCACTGCACATGGTTATTATCCATGTAAAGTAGTTATTTTAATAAAATTGGTTGTATTCTAGTTTTGCGTTTGATCGATCAAAGTCAAGCTAACTGCATTTCATTGAATAATTTAAAGTGACAATTTGTATATATTTTCTTTCCCGAGTTGAATACATTTACTGAAAAAATAGCATTGGGCAATTGGATAAACACCTTTCCTAAAATCTAATCAAAGAAAATAGATGAAACAATGAAAGACATCTGAAAAATTTAGAGGAAATTTAATTGTATCTTGAGGTATCTGGCAGAGGTGCCCCAGTAAGAAAGTGCTTGATCAGTGAAAGAGCCCTCTTTGGTTGGTAGCTTGGCACTTGGTGCCCCGCCCCTCTTACTGTAGCAAATGTTAAATCCCCCTTGTACACCTGAGTATAGCCGCCAACCTGCCACATAAATTGTTACCAAAAGCAACTGAGTCAATTAATGGTTTTTAAGATGCTAAAACCTATCACATTAACATAATTTAACAACTGATATGGTGACTGTGCTATAATGGGCAAGGAGTTGCGATTTGACAGGAACTAGAGCTGATTCATGGCAAAAGAGAAGATTGGAACTGAAAGATGAAGACATCAAGGAGCAAGCATAGAAAAGGTAGAGAAAGAAAATTTTACCTCTGCATCAAGGTACCATGGATGCCACTTAGTTTTTACTGGAAGCTTCATCTTGTTAATGGAGTACTGGGTTGAAGTAACTGGTACTCTTCCATCTGTATCACCACTGCATTACATCCAACAAATTAAGACATAACTAAGGCTTACATCATTTGATGCAACAATTTGAGATGGCAAAAGGGTTACCTGAAAACCCATACTCTGAGCCCGTTAGCCATAAACTCCTGCAGAAGGGGAATGATTGTTGAAGGGCTATCTCGCCATTCTCCGACCAAGTCGCTGCAGGGTTCCCAATCATGGTCGAGTTTTGTCACATTGGCATGGAGGGCTTCTTGAACATCCGCCCTGTTTAGATAAGCATATACGTAATTGTCGCTGCATGGATCAAAATTCATCACCTACAACCAGCCAGAAGAACAAGAAGTTACTGTCATTTTAAAGGTATATAACAAACCTGATTATTGCAAATAATACACTTATCTTAGTAGGATTTTGGATGAAAATTGTTTCAGGATTAGAGGTTAGGAATTTAGAATCCTGTCCTTGCAGGACTACCAGCCCAAAAGAGGAGATTGAACAACCTGGGCCAATCCCCAAGATTTGTTGGATTGGGTAGGATAACCTAGTGAGACTACAGAAGAATGTTCCAGGGTTTGTGTGGGTTGGGACGTTAACTTACCGAAGTTTTCTTGGGCCGCGCTGTGAGATTGGAATTGTGGCATAATGGGCCATAGATATTGTAAATATCAAGGTTGTAAGTATCTCTGTGCGCCTCATCAACGGCTGCAATGCACTCACGGGTGGAATTTGTGGTATCCTCGGATGAAAGATTACAGTGCTTTTTAATTCTGGATGCTGTATCTTCTGAAATGAGAGCATGGCTCTCAAAGAAGTCATACATTCCTTTAACATCAGTTTCATCATTGATCACAGCATTCCCAATCTGCAATTTGAATAAAGAGGTCAAATTATTGATTGAAAGAGGCTAACTCACATAGTTTAATTTCTAAGTTTCAATCATTTCTTCATGTTGGAGAGAAGAAGCAAAAAAATTGTCATCTAGTCTAAGCTCCAATTATGTGTCACAGGCACTAGTTTATTCAATTATTGATCGAAAGAGATAGAAAAAAAGACAGGCAGACAATGATAGATAGATAAATAGAGAGAGAGAGAGAGAGAGAGAGAGAGAGACATACTATAATTCCTTTGAGGTTGATAAGGGTCTTGTTAGCCTTCTGGTTGTGTTGGAGAATGGTATGTGCAAGTTGAGGGACATAATGCCCCGCATAGCTTTCACCAGATATGTAAAAATCCCTGCCTTTGTACTCAGGAAACCTCTCCAACCAATTTAACAAGAACACATAATTATCAGCAGCTGTTTTGTTGTCACCGCTCTCATTATAATCTGATGTTCTGTTGGAGTATGAAAATCCCACCCCAGCAGGAGACTCAAGAAACAAAACATTTGCAGCTGAAAATAAATGTCAAACTTTTAATGTGCAAGATCAACTTTGGATAAGAATTGCTTTTCCTGAAAGAGTGAATCACTGTACCATAGTTCCATGAGTATCTATTTCTGTAAAGTGTTTTTCCAGTGCTATGAACTCTAAAGGGTCCAAGCTCTTGCATTGCTCCATAAGCTAGAGATGAACAACCCGGTCCTGACAGTGAAAGTACACCAAAACCAGATTAGAGGTTCATTAAGAACAAAGTCGGATTGAAATGATTTTTCTTCTGCTTAAAAATGTCAGATTTCTGATGCCAAGTTTACAAGTTAAACCCCATTAATTTAATCATTAAAGAACCTTGAACATCAATTACCTCATTGAACCAATTGGGAGATTCTAGAAAAACAGAATGATTATGGTAATAACATATAGAGACACACTCTGTTGACTACGAGGCTTCTTAGGTATGGGCTTTTTTCTGTATTTCAAAAGGATTGAACTGGCAGAACATGCATTCCGAGAAATCCTCCCCTGGGAGTGAATTCTGGGATTTCAGAGAGACTGCCATCCCGCAAAAAGTGGTGACAAACAGGACAAGAAGATAAAGGTGCATCATGCATCTACAACAACTTGTAATTAAAATTTTTACAATGATTATTGCAATAGTATTTCAACAATTTAAATTTAAACAGAAACTAATTATTATTATTATTATTATTTTGGTTTCATAAATTAAGAAATATTTTCAGATGTCATGATTAAATAGTAGTGTACTTTATTAATAATTAGTTCCAAACGTAAGAAGTGTGGCCTCATGATAAGAACAGAAAGCGAGTGAAAGAGAAGCAGCCCAAGTAAACTGGTTAACCAATAATGGAGATGTAAAAAATGATCAGATAAGATTTCTGGGATTTGTGGGATATCTTCATCACAACCACAAAAACCAGAATTCATCCAAAAAAAAATGAAAAACAGAGAACAAAGAACAAATTCATGGAGGATAAACGTTTTAGATCAATGAAGTTTATTTTTCCTTTGGAATTGCAATGGGGAAAAGGAGATTCAAGTACCTCCGTTGAGCCAAAGAAGAAGAGGCAAAGAGTCCTTAGAATGCTGAGCTTCAGCGAAATAGTAATACAGCGCACGACCTACTGATTTATCAACTGTTACATAGCCGCCATACTGTGAAAATTGGACGTCAGGTTGTCCAGGCAACTTTTCAATCCTGTCTTTCTCTTTCATTCCCTCCTGTGGATGAACACTGTCCTTGCTTATGGAGTGAATTGGCTCGAAAAGACTCGTAACAATGCCGGAACTTCCCTTCATCTTGGTCCTGTAAAGATGGCTGAGAGCTTCTGCTTGCTTCTTGCCATGACTTGGAGCTACCATACATGAAAGCATGAGGAAGAAAGCAACAAGGATAAAAGAGTTCTTCTCCATTGTGTTTCTTCCTGTGGAAAAAAGACAATGACAGGAAGAAAAAGAAGGGTGGAGCTGGTAGTTTTGGGAACCAAAATTGGCTGCTTTTGGATCAAATTTGCGAAGAATAATTGTTTTAAATGCAAATATGATTTCCAACCACCAGCAAGGGAGGCAGCTAGCTAAGCTTCCAGGACTCAAATTCTTCCTCTTGGGGTTGGAAAATAATAAAATGGCTTCAAAGTTGTTGTTTAATTTTGGAGAGTACAGAGGAGGGTCTATTTATAGACATAAGTACAAGTAGAGATAATTGCTATCAATAGAGATAAATATAAAGATAGACATAAGCATAGGGATAACTACAGGGATATACACAACTATTTACAGAGATAATAAACATAGTAATAGGGATATACACAACTATTTACAGAGATAATTATAGAGATAAACATAGTAATAGGAATAATTACAGAAGATTGTTCTCACCAAGCATAGTTATCTGTTTATATTATTAATTTAATTAATTTCAAGACCAATCAAGGTTTAGAAAACCCATCTATAATCATTTACGTTTTAATCCATTATAAATTCTTTTTACAACGTGGAATTGTGTTTCACATTTATTATTATGGAAAATATTCAAACATTTTTTTTGTTTGTGCAATGCCATAATCTCATCCCAACCATGGCATGAGGCAACATGCCATCATGTTATGCCATGTGAGGGTAATTAGAGAAAAATTTTGGGTCAATCCAATGACACATGCAAGTCTTAATTTTTATGTTTCATGTTGCTCAAGAACATGGAAGACCATGATTAATTTGAATAAAAAATTCCTCACAATAATCTATTGCTACAAACTTGCAACTTTAATCAATAACCTTTCTTCATAATAAGTATATGGTTTGTAATTTAGGTGAATTTCTATTAATTAGTTGGTTCAATTAAAAGAAATAGAAAAGAGAAAAGAACCATACAGATGGGACAATTTATTATTTTAATATTTAATATAGAAAGAACAGCGTAATGGAGACAAGATGTAAATCAAAACCGACCATGCACAAATCTGTACTACAAATAATTATTATTTAAAAAAAAAAAAAGATCGAAAGAAGCATTCCTGTTCTATCACGTTATTGTTTTTCATTTGTATCAGAACAGATGCAAAGGTAAAAATCACATGAAAAGGCATATAGATAACAGAAACAAAAACGTTTTCTGCTGGAAATTGAGATTGAAAGTGACTAGAAAACTATAAAAGGAAAATTCTTTAAATTATTTATTTTTAATGAATTCTTTTTAGTTTTTTCATGTTAAAAAATAGTGAACATTTAGGTCAAAATCAGAACAAAATCAAATATTTTTTTAAAAAAGGAAGAAGTACAATTCTATTAAAAAGAATTAGGTGAAAGCCATAGCTGTATCAGAGAGCAGCAAGCAGAAGGATACAAATGGTGATGTACAAAGAGAATCACAAACAACAAGGAAGACAACATAATCAAATCCAACCAATGTCTTGTTCTTCGGATTTTCATTCCTGCAACACTAGCTTAATCATTGTCGATGATACTTGCTAAGCTTGCTCACAACATCCTGGAACGAGCCCTGGAATTCAAGTTTTGACCCCATAGCAAAACTTTTGGTTATTTATAGAACTTTTCGAGTACATTTCACCCTTCATTTGATGTAGGTCGTGATGAATAATTATTGATATCACGTATATCCAGAATTGGATGAATGGCATTCCATCCATCATGCATGGGATCCTTTATCATGGGAAGATTGGTTCAGTCGAAAGAACAGCAGAATTGGGTGGTTTTGATTCACTTTTCTCTGTTAATTTCAGTGGAAAAAAGCTTCTTTCCGAGTAGTTTTAACCATTAACAGAAACTTGCTATGTCGACTTACTTTGAACGGTTACATTGCAGAAGAATACAGGTGGAGTAGCCATTAGGGGCAGTAGCAATAGGGGGCAGCAAGCAACGTCCAGCGGCGGCGGAAGCCCAATCTCTACAAATAGCACCTCTTTCTGGCGTCGCCGCCCTAGGCCAATATTCTTTCTTTGCCACTTGCTGGCAAAGTACCAACAGTATCCTGTAGTATCTCAATGAAGTTCTACATCTTACCTTCAAATAATTGAATTTGCATTTAATTTTGAGGACCCATTTTAGAGTCGTCCAAAATGATGGGATTGGGAATTCCCCTTTCGAATTTGGATTTTGTTGAATTCCAAGCTGTCCCAAAACGAAAATTCTATCCCCGTCTGCAAGGACCATCCCCTCCCCTATTGGTCCCCAGTCTGCTTTAGGCTTTCAGCATGCTAATGAAACGAGTTTCCAATCATCATTCCTGGAAGTTGGTTTCTGACAAACTCTCTCTGAACCCATCTTTGTACTCTGGGTCATTGGGCTCCCTTTGGATCCATGGCGATTTCGTGTTTGA